>NW_023994817.1:0-215665 GCF_015586225.1 Lucilia sericata
TTCAACTACTCCAAAAACATAAAAGTGATAGCAGAAAATCATTGTTTTGGCTCTATCTCCCCTAGTTTTCACGATAAATGGGCTTATCTGTTACTTAAAAAATCGATTTTTGGTGGGAAATAAAAATGATCACAGATTTTCATTGTTTTAGACCTATCACTTTTGGTTTCCAAGATAAATCGACTTTTATGTTTTCACTCAAAAAATCGATTTTTGGTAGGAGATAAAAGTGATCACAGATTTTCGTTGTTTTGGTTTTATCTCTTCTAGTTTCCAACATAAATAGACTAGTTTTCATAATAAATGGAATTTTATGTTTTCACTCAAAAAATCGATTTTTGGTGGGAAATAGAAGTGATCACAAATATTCGTTGTTTTCGCTCTATCTCTTCTAGTTTCCAAAATAAATGGACTTTTAATTTTCACTCAACAAAATCTATTTTTGGTGAGAAATAAAAGTGATCACAGATTTTTATTGTTTGGCCCTATCTCTTCTAGTTTCCAAGATAAATAGACTTTTATGTTTTCACGCAAAAAATCGATTTTTGCTTGGAAATATCTCTTCTAGTTTCCAAAATAAATGGACTTTTATGTTTTCACTCAATAAATCGATTTTTGATGAGAAATAAAAGTGATCTCAGATTATCGTTGTTTTGGTCCTATCTCTTTCTAGTTTCCAAAATAAATGGACTTTATGTTTTCACTCAAAAAATCGAATTTTGGTGGAAAATAAAAGTTATCACAGATTATCGTTGTTTTGGCCCTATCTCTTCTACTTTCCAAAATAAATGGACTTTTTATTTTTACTAATAAAATCGAATTTTGGTGGGAGATAAAAGTGATCACAGATATTCGTTGTTTTGGCTCTATCTCTTCTAGTTTCCAAAATAAATGGACTTTTATGTTTTCACTTAGAAAATCGATTTTTGATGAGAAATAAAAGTGATCACAATTTATCTTTGTTTTGGCTCTATCTCTTCTAGTTTCCAAAATAAATGGACTTTTATGTTTTTACCCAAAAAAATCGGTTTTTTGTGGAGATAAAAGTGATCACAGATTTTCGTTGTTTTGGCTCTATCTCTTCTAGTTTCCAAAATAAATGGACTTTTATATTTTTACTAATAAAATCGAATTTTGGTGGGAGATAAAAGTGATCACAGATATTCGTTGTTTTGGCTCTATCTCTTCTAGTTTCCAAAATAAATGGACTTTATGTTTTCACTCAAAAAATTGATTTTGGTGGGAGATAAAAGTGATCACACATTTTCGTTGTTTTGGCCCTATCTCTTCAAGTTTTCAAAATAGGTGGACTTTTATGTTTTCACTCAAAAAAATCGATTTTTGGTGGGAAATAAAAGTGATCACAGATTATCGTTGTTTTGGCCCTATCTCTTCTAGTTTCCAAAATAAATGAACTTTTATGTTTGCAGTTAAAAAAATCGATTTTTGATGAGAAATAACAGAGATCACAGATTATCGTTGTTTTAAAAGTGATCACAGATTAACGTTGTTTAGGCTCTATCTCTTCTAGTTTCCAAAATAAATGGACTTTTATGTGTTCACTCAAAAAATAGATGTTTGATGTGAAAATATCGATTTTGATGGGAAATAAAAGTGATCACAGATTAACGTTGTTTAGGCTCTATCTCTTCTAGTTTCCAAAATAATGGACTTTTATGTTTTCACTCAAAAATTCGATTTTTGATGTGAAAATATCGATATTTGGTGGGAGATAAAAGTGATCACAGATATTCGTTGTTTTGGCTCTATCTCTTCTAGTTTCCAAACTAAATGGACTTTTATGTTTTCACTCAATAAATCGATTTTGATGAGAAATAAAGTGATCACAGATTAACGTTGTTTTGGCTCTATCTCTTCTAGTTTCCAAAATAAATGGACTTTTATGTTTTCACTCAAAAAATAGATTTTTGATGTGAAAATATCGATTTTTGATGGGAAATAAAAGTGATCACAGATTAACGTTGTTTAGGCTCTATCTCTTCTAGTTTCCAAAATAAATGGACTTTTATGTTTTCACTCAAAAATTCGATTTTTGCTGTGAAAATATCGATTGTTGATAAAAGTGATCACAGATTAACGTTGTTTAGGCTCTATCTCTTCTAGTTTCCAAAATAAATGGACTTTTATGTTTTCACTTAGAAAATCGATTTTTGATGAGAAATAAAAGTGATCACAATTTATCTTGTTTTGGCTCTATCTCTTCTAGTTTCCAAAATAAATGGACTTTTATGTTTTTACCCAAAAAATCAGTTTTTTGTGGAGATAAAAGTGATCACAGATTTTCGTTGTTTTGGCTCTATCTCTTCTAGTTTCCAAAATAAACAGACTTTTATGTTTTCACTCAAAAAATTGATTTTTGGTGGGAGATAAAAGTGATCACACATTTTCGTTGTTTTGGCCCTATCTCTTCAAGTTTTCAAAATAAGTGGACTTTTATGTTTTCACTCAAAAAATCGATTTTTGGTGGGAAATAAAAGTGATCACAGATTATCGTTGTTTTGGCCCTATCTCTTCTAGTTTCCAAAATAAATGAACTTTTATGTTTGCAGTTAAAAAATCGATTTTTGATGAGAAATAACAGAGATCACAGATAATCGTTGTTTTAAAAGTGATCACAGATTAACGTTGTTTAGGCTCTATCTCTTCTAGTTTCCAAAATAAATGGACTTTTATGTTTTCACTCAAAAAATAGATTTTTGATGTGAAAATATCGATTTTTGATGGTAATTGATCCAAAATAAATGGACTTTTATGTTTTCACTCAAAAAATCAATTTTTGATGTGAAAATATCGGTTTTGATGGGAAATAAAAGTGATCACAGATTAACGTTGTTTAGGCTCTATTTCTTCTAGTTTCCAAAATAAATGGACTTTTATGTGTTCACTCAAAAAATAGATGTTTGATGTGAAAATATCGATTTTTAATGGGAAATAAAAGTGATCACAGATTAACGTTGTTCAGGCTCTATCTCTTCTAGTTTCCAAAATAAATGGACTTTATGTTTTCACTCAAAAATAGATTTTTGATGTGAAAATATCGATTTTTGATGGGTAATTGATCCAAAATAAATGGACTTTTATGTTTTCACTCAAAAAATCAATTTTTGATGTGAAAATATCGGTTTTTGATGGGAAATAAAAGTGATCACAGATTAACGTTGTTTAGGCTCTATCTCTTCTAGTTTCCAAAATAAATGGACTTTTATGTTTTCACTCAAAAAATCAATTGTTGATGTGAAAATATCGATTTTTGATGGGAAATAAAAGTGATCACAGATTAACGTTGTTTAGGCTCTATCTCTTCTAGTTTCCAAAATAAATGGACTTTTATGTTTTTACTCAAAAAATCGATTTTTGATGAGAAAATATCGATTTTTGATGGGAAATAAAAGTGATCACAGATTATCGTTGTTTTGGCTCTATCTCTTCTAGTTTCCAAAATAAATGGACTTTTAAGTTTTTACTCAAAAAATAGATTTTTGATGTGAAAATATCGATTTTTGATGGGAAATAAAAGTGATCACAGATTAACGTTGTTTAGGCTCTATCTCTTCTAGTTTCCAAAATAAATGGACTCTTATGTTTTTACTCAAAAAATCGATTTTTGATGAGAAATAAAAGTGATCACAGATTATCGTTGTTTTGGCTCTATCTCTTCTAGTTTCCAAAATAAATGGACTTTTATGTTTTCACTCAAAAAATCGATTTTTGATGTGAACATATATTTTTGATGTGAAAATATCGATTTTTGATGGGAAATAAAAGTGATCACAGATTAACGTTATTTAGGCTCTATCTCTTCTAGTTTCCAAAATAAATGGACTTTTATGTTTTCACTCAAAAAATCGATTTTTGATGGGAAAATATCGATTTTTGATGGGAAATAAAAGTGATCACAGATTAACGTTGTTTAGGCTCTATCTCTTCTAGTTTCCAAAATAAATGGACTTTTATGTTTTCACTCAAAAATTCGATTTTTGATGGGAAAATATCGATTTTTGATGGGAAATAAAAGTGATCACAGATTAACGTTGTTTAGGCTCTATCTCTTCTAGTTTCCAAAATAAATGGACTTTTATGTTTTCACTCAAAAAATCGATTTTTGATGGGAAAATATCGATTTTTGATGGGAAATAAAAGTGATCACAGATTAACGTTGTTTAGGCTCTATCTCTTCTAGTTTCCAAAATAAATGGACTTTTATGTTTTCACTCAAAAATTTGATTTTTGATGGGAAATAAAAGTGATCACAGATTAACGTTGTTTAGGCTCTATCTCTTCTAGTTTCCAAAATAAATGGACTTTTATGTTTTCGATCAAAAAATTGATTTTTGATGGGAAAATATCGATTTTTTATGGGAAATAAAAGTGATCACAGATTAACGTTGTTTAGGCTCTATCTCTTCTAGTTTCCAAAATAAATGGAATTTTATGTTTCCACTCCAAAATTCGATTTTTATTGTGAAAATATCGATTTGTGATGGGAAATAAAAGTGATCACAGATTAACGTTGTTTAGGCTCTATCTCTTCTAGTTTCCAAAATAAATGGACTTTCATGTTTTCACTCAAAAATTCGGTTTTTGATGGGAAATAAAAGTGATCACAGATTAACGTTGTTTAGGCTCTATCTCTTCTAGTTTCCAAAATAAATGGACTTTTATGTTTTCGCTCAAAAAATCGATTTTTGATGGGAAAATATCGATTTTTGATGGGAAATAAAAGTGATCACAGATTAACGTTGTTTAGGCTCTATCTCTTCTAATTTCCAAAATAAATGGACTTTTATGTTTTCGCTCAAAAAATCGATTTTTGATGGGAAATAAAAGTGATCACAGATTAACGTTGTTTAGGCTCTATCTCTTCTAGTTTCCAAAATAAATGGACTTTTATGTTTTCACTCAAAAATTCGATTTTTGCTGTGAAAATATCGATTCTTTATGGGAAATAAAAGTGATCACAGATTAACGTTGTTTAGGCTCTATCTATTCTAGTTTCCAAAATAAATGGACTTTTATGTTTTCACTCAAAAAATCTATTTTTGATGGGAAATAAAAGTGATCACAGATTAACGTTGTTTAGGCTCTATCTCTTCTAGTTTCCAAAATAAATGGACTTTTATGTTTTCACTCAAAAAATCAATATTTGATGGGAAAATATCGATTTTTGATGGGAAATAAAAGTGATCACAGATTATCGTTGCTTAGGCTCTATCTCTTCTAGTTTCCAAAATAAATGGACTTTTATGTTTTTATTAAAAAAATCGATTTCTGATGAGGAATAAAAGAGATCACAGATTATCGTTGTTTTGGCTCTATCTCTTCCAGTTTCCAAAATAAATGGACTTTTATGTTTTTACTCAAAAAATCGATTTTTGATGAGAAATAAAAGTGATCACAGATTATCGTTGTTTTGGCTCTATCTCTTCTAGTTTCCAAAATAAATGGACTTTTATGTGTTCACTCAAAAAATAGATGTTTGGTGTGAAAATATCGATTTTTGATGGCAAATAAAAGTGATCACAGATTAACGTTGTTTAGGCTCTATCTCTTCTAGTTTCCAAAATAAATGGACTTTTATGTTTTCACTCAAAAATTCGATTTTGATAAGAAATAAAAGTGATCTTCTAGTTTCCAAAATAAATGGACTTTTATGTTTTCACTCAAAAATTCGTTTTTGATGGGAAATAAAAGTGATCACAGATTAACGTTGTTTAGGCTCTATCTATTCTAGTTTCCAAAATAAATGGACTTTTATGTTTTCACTCAAAAAATCTATTTTTGATGGGAAATAAAAGTGATCACAGATTAACGTTGTTTAGGCTCTATCTCTTCTAGTTTCCAAAATAAATGGACTTTTATGTTTTCACTCAAAAATTCGATTTTTGATAAGAAATAAAAGTGATCTTCTAGTTTCCAAAATAAATGGACTTTTATGTTTTCACTCAAAAATTCGTTTTTGATGGGAAATAAAAGTGATCACAGATTAACGTTGTTTAGGCTCTATCTATTCTAGTTTCCAAAATAAATGGACTTTTATGTTTTCACTCAAAAAATCTATTTTTGATGGGAAATAAAAGTGATCACAGATTAACGTTGTTTAGGCTCTATCTCTTCTAGTTTCCAAAATAAATGGACTTTTATGTTTTTAATAAAAAAATCGATTTCTGATGAGGAATAAAAGAGATCACATATTATCGTTGTTTTGGCTCTATCTCTTCCAGTTTCCAAAATAAATGGACTTTTATGTTTTTACTCAAAAAATCGATTTTTGATGAGAAATAAAAGTGATCACAGATTATCGTTGTTTTGGCTCTATCTCTTCTAGTTTCCAAAATAAATGGACTTTTGTTCACTAAACAAATAGATTTTTGATATGAAAAGATCGATTTTTGATGGGAAATAAAAGTGATCACAGATTAACGTTGTTTAGGCTCTATCTCTTCTAGTTTCCAAAATAAATGGACTTTTATGTTTTCACTCAAAAAATCGATTTTTGATGGGAAAATATAGATTTTTGATGGGAAATAAAAGTGATCACAGATTAACGTTGTTTAGGCTCTATCTCTTCTAGTTTCCAAAATAAATGAACTTTTATGTTTTCACTCAAAAAATAGATTTTTGATGTGAAAATATCGATTTTTAATGGGAAATAAAAGTGATCACAGATTAACGTTGTTTAGGCTCTATCTCTTCTAGTTTCCAAAATAAATGGACTTTTATGTTTCCACTCCAAAATTCGATTTTTAATGTGAAAATATCGATTTTTGATGGGAAATAAAAGTGATCACAGATTAACGTTGTTTAGGCTCTATCTCTTCTAGTTTCCAAAATAAATGGACTTTTATGTTTCCACTCCAAAATTCGATTTTTATTGTGAAAATATCGATTTGGGATGGGAAATAAAAGTGTTCACAGATTAACGTTGTTTAGGCTCTATCTCTTCTAGTTTCCAAAATAAATGGACTTTTATGTTTTCGCTCAAAAAATCGATTTTTGATGGGAAAATATCGATTTTTGATGGGAAATAAAAGTGATCACAGATTAACGTTGTTTAGGCTCTATCTCTTCTAATTTCCAAAATAAATGGACTTTTATGTTTTCGCTCAAAAAATCGATTTTTGATGGGAAAATATAGATTTTTGATGGGAAATAAAAGTGATCACAGATTAACGTTGTTTAGGCTCTATCTCTTCTAGTTTCCAAAATAAATGGACTTTTATGTTTTCACTCAAAAATTCGATTTTTGATGGGAAATAAAAGTGATCACAGATTAACGTTGTTTAGGCTCTATCTCTTCTAGTTTCCAAAATAAATGGACTTTTATGTTTTCGCTCAAAAAATCGATTTTTGATGGGAAAATATCGATTTTTGATGGGAAATAAAAGTGATCACAGATTAACGTTGTTTAGGCTCTATCTCTTCTAATTTCCAAAATAAATGGACTTTTATGTTTTCGCTCAAAAAATCGATTTTTGATGGGAAAATATAGATTTTTGATGGGAAATAAAAGTGATCACAGATTAACGTTGTTTAGGCTCTATCTCTTCTAGTTTCCAAAATAAATGGACTTTTATGTTTTCACTCAAAAATTCGATTTTTGATGGGAAATAAAAGTGATCACAGATTAACGTTGTTTAGGCTCTATCTCTTCTAGTTTCCAAAATAAATGGACTTTTATGTTTTCACTCAAAAATTCGATTTTTGCTGTGAAAATATCGATTCTTTATGGGAAATAAAAGTGATCACAGATTAACGTTGTTTAGGCTCTATCTATTCTAGTTTCCAAAATAAATGGACTTTTATGTTTTCACTCAAAAAATCTATTTTTGATGGGAAATAAAAGTGATCACAGATTAACGTTGTTTAGGCTCTATCTCTTCTAGTTTCCAAAATAAATGGACTTTTATGTTTTCACTCAAAAAATCGATTTTTGATGGGAAAATATCGATTTTTGATGGGAAATAAAAGTGATCACAGATTATCGTTGCTTAGGCTCTATCTCTTCTAGTTTCCAAAATAAATGGACTTTTATGTTTTTAATAAAAAAATCGATTTCTGATGAGGAATAAAAGAGATCACATATTATCGTTGTTTTGGCTCTATCTCTTCCAGTTTCCAAAATAAATGGACTTTTATGTTTTTACTCAAAAAATCGATTTTTGATGAGAAATAAAAGTGATCACAGATTATCGTTGTTTTGGCTCTATCTCTTCTAGTTTCCAAAATAAATGGACTTTTGTTCACTAAACAAATAGATTTTTGATATGAAAAGATCGATTTTTGATGGGAAATAAAAGTGATCACAGATTAACGTTGTTTAGGCTCTATCTCTTCTAGTTTCCAAAATAAATGGACTTTTATGTTTTCACTCAAAAAATCGATTTTTGATGGGAAAATATAGATTTTTGATGGGAAATAAAAGTGATCACAGATTAACGTTGTTTAGGCTCTATCTCTTCTAGTTTCCAAAATAAATGAACTTTTATGTTTTCACTCAAAAAATAGATTTTTGATGTGAAAATATCGATTTTTGATGGGAAATAAAAGTGATCACAGATTAACGTTGTTTAGGCTCTATCTCTTCTAGTTTCCAAAATAAATGGACTTTTATGTTTCCACTCCAAAATTCGATTTTTAATGTGAAAATATCGATTTTTGATGGGAAATAAAAGTGATCACAGATTAACGTTGTTTAGGCTCTATCTCTTCTAGTTTCCAAAATAAATGGACTTTTATGTTTCCACTCCAAAATTCGATTTTTATTGTGAAAATATCGATTTGGGATGGGAAATAAAAGTGTTCACAGATTAACGTTGTTTAGGCTCTATCTCTTCTAGTTTCCAAAATAAATGGACTTTTATGTTTTCGCTCAAAAAATCGATTTTTGATGGGAAAATATCGATTTTTGATGGGAAATAAAAGTGATCACAGATTAACGTTGTTTAGGCTCTATCTCTTCTAATTTCCAAAATAAATGGACTTTTATGTTTTCGCTCAAAAAATCGATTTTTGATGGGAAAATATAGATTTTTGATGGGAAATAAAAGTGATCAGAGATTAACGTTGTTTAGGCTCTATCTCTTCTAGTTTCCAAAATAAATGGACTTTTATGTTTTCACTCAAAAATTCGATTTTTGATGGGAAATAAAAGTGATCACAGATTAACGTTGTTTAGGCTCTATCTCTTCTAGTTTCCAAAATAAATGGACTTTTATGTTTTCGCTCAAAAAATCGATTTTTGATGGGAAAATATCGATTTTTGATGGGAAATAAAAGTGATCACAGATTAACGTTGTTTAGGCTCTATCTCTTCTAGTTTCCAAAATAAATGGACTTTTATGTTTTCGCTCAAAAAATCGATTTTTGATGGGAAATAAAAGTGATCACAGATTAACGTTGTTTAGGCTCTATCTCTTCTAATTTCCAAAATAAATGGACTTTTATGTTTTCACTCAAAAATTCGATTTTTGATGTTAAAATATCGATTTGTGATGGGAAATAAAAGTGATCACAGATTAACGTTGTTTAGGCTCTATCTCTTCTAGTTTCCAAAATAAATGGACTTTTATGTTTTCGCTCAAAAAATCGATTTTTGATGGGAAAATATAGATTTTTGATGGGAAATAAAAGTGATCAGAGATTAACGTTGTTTAGGCTCTATCTCTTCTAATTTCCAAAATAAATGGACTTTTATGTTTTCACTCAAAAATTCGATTTTTGATGTTAAAATATCGATTTGTGATGGGAAATAAAAGTGATCACAGATTAACGTTGTTTAGGCTCTATCTCTTCTAGTTTCCAAAATAAATGGACTTTTATGTTTTCGCTCAAAAAATCGATTTTTGATGGGAAAATATAGATTTTTGATGGGAAATAAAAGTGATCACAGATTAACGTTGTTTAGGCTCTATCTCTTCTAGTTTCCAAAATAAATGGACTTTTATGTTTTCACTCAAAAATTCGATTTTTGATGGGAAATAAAAGTGATCACAGATTAACGTTGTTTAGGCTCTATCTCTTCTAGTTTCCAAAATAAATGGACTTTTATGTTTTCACTCAAAAATTCGATTTTTGCTGTGAAAATATCGATTCTTTATGGGAAATAAAAGTGATCACAGATTAACGTTGTTTAGGCTCTATCTATTCTAGTTTCCAAAATAAATGGACTTTTATGTTTTCACTCAAAAAATCTATTTTTGATGGGAAATAAAAGTGATCACAGATTAACGTTGTTTAGGCTCTATCTCTTCTAGTTTCCAAAATAAATGGACTTTTATGTTTTCACTCAAAAAATCGATTTTTGATGGGAAAATATCGATTTTTGATGGGAAATAAAAGTGATCACAGATTATCGTTGCTTAGGCTCTATCTCTTCTAGTTTCCAAAATAAATGGACTTTTAAGTTTTTATTAAAAAAATCGATTTCTGATGAGGAATAAAAGAGATCACATATTATCGTTGTTTTGGCTCTATCTCTTCCAGTTTCCAAAATAAATGGATTTTTATGTTTTTACTCAAAAAATCGATTTTTGATGAGAAATAAAAGTGATCACAGATTATCGTTGTTTTGGCTCTATCTCTTCTAGTTTCCAAAATAAATGGACTTTTGTTCACTGAACAAATAGATTTTTGATATGAAAAGATCGATTTTTGATGGGAAATAAAAGTGATCACAGATTAACGTTGTTTAGGCTCTATCTCTTCTAGTTTCCAAAATAAATGGACTTTTATGTTTTCACTCAAAAAATCGATTTTTGATGGGAAAATATAGATTTTTGATGGGAAATAAAAGTGATCACAGATTAACGTTGTTTAGGCTCTATCTCTTCTAGTTTCCAAAATAAATGAACTTTTATGTTTTCACTCAAAAAATAGATTTTTGCTGTGAAAATATCGATTTTTGATGGGAAATAAAAGTGATCACAGATTAACGTTGTTTAGGCTCTATCTCTTCTAGTTTCCAAAATAAATGGACTTTTATGTTTCCACTCCAAAATTCGATTTTTAATGTGAAAATATCGATTTTTGATGGGAAATAAAAGTGATCACAGATTAACGTTGTTTAGGCTCTATCTCTTCTAGTTTCCAAAATAAATGGACTTTTATGTTTCCACTCCAAAATTCGATTTTTATTGTGAAAATATCGATTTGGGATGGGAAATAAAAGTGTTCACAGATTAACGTTGTTTAGGCTCTATCTCTTCTAGTTTCCAAAATAAATGGACTTTTATGTTTTCGCTCAAAAAATCGATCGATTTTTGATGGGAAATAAAAGTGATCACAGATTAACGTTGTTTAGGCTCTATCTCTTCTAATTTCCAAAATAAATGGACTTTTATGTTTTCGCTCAAAAAATCGATTTTTGATGGGAAAATATAGATTTTTGATGGGAAATAAAAGTGATCAGAGATTAACGTTGTTTAGGCTCTATCTCTTCTAGTTTCCAAAATAAATGGACTTTTATGTTTTCACTCAAAAATTCGATTTTTGATGGGAAATAAAAGTGATCACAGATTAACGTTGTTTAGGCTCTATCTCTTCTAGTTTCCAAAATAAATGGACTTTTATGTTTTCGCTCAAAAAATCGATTTTTGATGGGAAAATATCGATTTTTGATGGGAAATAAAAGTGATCACAGATTAACGTTGTTTAGGCTCTATCTCTTCTAGTTTCCAAACTAAATTCGCTCAAAAAATCGATTTTTGATGGGAAAATATCGATTTTTGATGGGAAATAAAAGTGATCACAGATTAACGTTGTTTAGGCTCTATCTCTTCTAATTTCCAAAATAAATGGACTTTTATGTTTTCACTCAAAAATTCGATTTTTGATGGGAAAATATAGATTTTTGATGGGAAATAAAAGTGATCACAGATTAACGTTGTTTAGGCTCTATCTCTTCTAGTTTCCAAAATAAATGGACTTTTATGTTTTTACTCAAAAAATCGATTTTTGATGAGAAATAAAAGTGATCACAGATTATCGTTGTTTTGGCTCTATCTCTTCTAGTTTCCAAAATAAATGGACTTTTGTTCACTAAACAAATAGATTTTTGATATGAAAAGATCGATTTTTGATGGGAAATAAAAGTGATCACAGATTAACGTTGTTTAGGCTCTATCTCTTCTAGTTTCCAAAATAAATGGACTTTTATGTTTTCACTCAAAAAATCGATTTTTGATGGGAAAATATAGATTTTTGATGGGAAATAAAAGTGATCACAGATTAACGTTGTTTAGGCTCTATCTCTTCTAGTTTCCAAAATAAATGAACTTTTATGTTTTCACTCAAAAAATAGATTTTTGATGTGAAAATATCGATTTTTGATGGGAAATAAAAGTGATCACAGATTAACGTTGTTTAGGCTCTATCTCTTCTAGTTTCCAAAATAAATGGACTTTTATGTTTCCACTCCAAAATTCGATTTTTAATGTGAAAATATCGATTTTTGATGGGAAATAAAAGTGATCACAGATTAACGTTGTTTAGGCTCTATCTCTTCTAGTTTCCAAAATAAATGGACTTTTATGTTTCCACTCCAAAATTCGATTTTTATTGTAAAAATATCGATTTGTGATGGGAAATAAAAGTGATCACAGATTAACGTTGTTTAGGCTCTATCTCTTCTAGTTTCCAAAATAAATGGACTTTTATGTTTTCACTCAAAAATTCGATTTTTGATGGGAAATAAAAGTGATCACAGATTAACGTTGTTTAGGCTCTATCTCTTCTAGTTTCCAAAATAAATGGACTTTTATGTTTTCGCTCAAAAAATCGATTTTTGATGGGAAATAAAAGTGATCACAGATTAACGTTGTTTAGGCTCTATCTCTTCTAATTTCCAAAATAAATGGACTTTTATGTTTTCGCTCAAAAAATCGATTTTTGATGGGAAAATATAGATTTTTGATGGGAAATAAAAGTGATCACAGATTAACGTTGTTTAGGCTCTATCTCTTCTAGTTTCCAAAATAAATGGACTTTTATGTTTTCACTCAAAAATTCGATTTTTGCTGTGAAAATATCGATTCTTTATGGGAAATAAAAGTGATCACAGATTAACGTTGTTTAGGCTCTATCTATTCTAGTTTCCAAAATAAATGGACTTTTATGTTTTCACTCAAAAAATCTATTTTTGATGGGAAATAAAAGTGATCACAGATTAACGTTGTTTAGGCTCTATCTCTTCTAGTTTCCAAAATAAATGGACTTTTATGTTTTCACTCAAAAAATCGATTTTTGATGGGAAAATATCGATTTTTGATGGGAAATAAAAGTGATCACAGATTATCGTTGCTTAGGCTCTATCTCTTCTAGTTTCCAAAATAAATGGACTTTTATGTTTTTATTAAAAAAATCGATTTCTGATGAGGAATAAAAGAGATCACATATTATCGTTGTTTTGGCTCTATCTCTTCCAGTTTCCAAAATAAATGGACTTTTATGTTTTTACTCAAAAAATCGATTTTTGATGAGAAATAAAAGTGATCACAGATTATCGTTGTTTTGGCTCTATCTCTTCTAGTTTCCAAAATAAATGGACTTTAATGTTTTCACTCAAAAATCCGATTTTTGAAGGAAAATAAAAGTGATCACAGATTAACGTTGTTTAGGCTCTATCTCTTCTAGTTTCCAAAATAAATGGACTTTTATGTTTTCACTCAAAAATCCGATTTTTGATGTGAAAATATTGATTTTTGATGGGAAATAAAAGTGATCACAGATTAACGTTGTTTAGGCTATATCTCTTCTAGTTTCCAAAATAAATTGGACTTTTATGTTTTCACTCAAAAATCTGATTTTTGAAGGAAAATAAAAGTGATCACAGATTAACGTTGTTTAGGCTCTATCTCTTCTAGTTTCCAAAATAAATGGACTTTTATGTTTTCACTCAAAAAATCGATTTTTGATGTGAAAAAATAGATTTTTGATGGGAAATAAAAGTGATCACAGATTAACGTTGTTTAGGCTCTATCTCTTCTAGTTTCCAAAATAAATGGACTTTTATGTTTTCACTCAAAAAATCGATTTTTGATGTGAAAAAATAGATTTTTGATGGGAAATAAAAGTGATCACAGATTAACGTTGTTTAGGCTCTATTTCTTCTAGTTTCCAAAATAAATGGACTTTTATGTTTTCACTCAAAAAATAGATTTTTGATGTGAAAATATCGATTTTTGATGGGAAATAAAAGTGATCACAGATTAACGTTGTTTAGGCTCTATCTCTTCTAGTTTGCAAAATAAATGGACTTTTATGTTTTCACTCAAAAATTCGATTTTTGCTGTGAAAATAGATTTTTGATGGGAAATAAAAGTGATCACAGATTAACGTTGTTTAGGCTCTATCTCTTCTAGTTTCCAAAATAAATGGACTTTTATGTTTTCACTCAAAAAATCGATTTTTGATGTGAAAAAATAGATTTTTGATGGGAAATAAAAGTGATCACAGATTAACGTTGTTTAGGCTCTATTTCTTCTAGTTTCCAAAATAAATGGACTTTTATGTTTTCACTCAAAAATAGATTTTTGATGTGAAAATATCGATTTTTGATGGGAAATAAAAGTGATCACAGATTAACGTTGTTTAGGCTCTATCTCTTCTAGTTTGCAAAATAAATGGACTTTTATGTTTTCACTCAAAAATTCGATTTTTGCTGTGAAAATAGATTTTTGATGTGAAAATATGGATTTTTGATGGGAAATAAAAGTGATCAAAGATTAACGTTGTTTAGGCTCTATCTCTTCTAGTTTCCAAAATAAATGGACTTTTATGTTTTCACTCAAAAAATCGATTTTTGATGTGAAAAAATAGATTTTTGATGGGAAATAAAAGTGATCACAGATTAACGTTGTTTAGGCTCTATCTCTTCTAGTTTCCAAAATAAATGGACTTTTATGTTTTCGCACAAAAAATCGATTTTTGATGTGAAAATATCGATTTTTGATGGGTTTAGGTTGTTTAGGCTCTATCTCTTCTAGTTTCCAAAATAAATGGACTTTTATGTTTTCACTCAAAAAATCAATTTTTGATGTGAAAATATGGATTTTTGATGGGAAATAAAAGTGATCACAGATTAACGTTGTTTAGGCTCTATCTCTTCTAGTTTCCAAAATAAATGGACTTTTATGTTTTCACTCAAAAATCCGATTTTTGAAGGAAAATAAAAGTGATCACAGATTAACATTGTTTAGGCTCTATCTCTTCTAGTTTTGAAAATAAATGGACTTTTATGTTTTCACTCAAAAATCCGATTTTTGATGTGAAAATATTGATTTTTGATGGGAAATAAAAGTGATCACAGATTAACGTTGTTTAGGCTATATCTCTTCTAGTTTCCAAAATAAATTGGACTTTTATGTTTTCACTCAAAAATCCGATTTTTGAAGGAAAATAAAAGTGATCACAGATTAACGTTGTTTAGGCTCTATATCTTCTAGTTTCCAAAATAAATGGACTTTTATGTTTTCACTCAAAAAATCGATTTTTGATGCGAAAAAATAGATTTTTGATGTGAAAATATCGATTTTTGATGGGAAATAAAAGTGATCACAGATTAACGTTGTTTAGGCTCTATCTCTTCTAGTTTCCAAAATAAATGGACTTTTATGTTTTCACTCAAAAAATCGATTTTTGGTGTGAAAATATCGATTTTTGATGGGAAATGAAAGTGATCACAGATTAATATTGTTTAGGCTCTATCTCTTCTAGTTTCCAAAATACTATAAATGGACTTTTATGTTTTCACTCAAAAAAAAAATCGATTTTTATGTGAAAATATCGATTTTTGATGGGAAATAAAAGTGATCACAGATTAACATTGTTTAGGCTCTATCTCTTCTAGTTTCCAAAATAAATGGACTTTTATGTTTTCACTCAAAGAATCAATTTTTGATGTGAAAATATCGATTTTTGATGGGAAATAAAAGTGATCACAGATTAACGTTGTTTAGGCTCTATCTCTTCTAGTTTCCAAAATAAATTGGACTTTTATGTTTTCACTCAAAAATCCGATTTTTGAAGGAAAATAAAAGTGATCACAGATTAACGTTGTTTAGGCTCTATCTCTTCTAGTTTTGAAAATAAATGGACTTTTATGTTTTCACTCAAAAATCCGATTTTTGATGTGAAAATATTGATTTTTGATGGGAAATAAAAGTGATCACAGATTAACGTTGTTTAGGCTATATCTCTTCTAGTTTCCAAAATAAATTGGACTTTTATGTTTTCACTCAAAAATCCGATTTTTGAAGGAAAATAAAAGTGATCACAGATTAACGTTGTTTAGGCTCTATCTCTTCTAGTTTCCAAAATAAATGGACTTTTATGTTTTCACTCAAAAAATCGATTTTTGATGCGAAAAAATAGTTTTTTGATGTGAAAATATCGATTTTTGATGGGAAATAAAAGTGATCACAGATTAACGTTGTTTAGGCTCTATCTCTTCTAGTTTGCAAAATAAATGGACTTTTATGTTTTCACTCAAAAATTCGATTTTTGCTGTGAAAATAGATTTTTGATGTGAAAATATGGATTTTTGATGGAAAATAAAAGTGATCACAGATTAACGTTGTTTAGGCTCTATCTCTTCTAGTTTCCAAAATAAATGGACTTTTATGTTTTCACTCAAAAAATCGATTTTTGATGTGAAAAAATAGATTTTTGATGGGAAATAAAAGTGATCACAGATTAACGTTGTTTAGGCTCTATCTCTTCTAGTTTTGAAAATAAATGGACTTTTATGTTTTCACACAAAAAATCGATTTTTGATGTGAAAATATCGATTTTTGATGGGAAATAAAAGTGATCACAGATTAACGTTGTTTAGGCTCTATCTCTTCTAGTTTCCAAAATAAATGGACTTTTATGTTTTCACTCAAAAAATAGATTTTTGATGTGAAAATATGGATTTTTGATGGGAAATAAAAGTGATCACAGATTAACGTTGTTTAGGCTCTATTTCTTCTAGTTTCCAAAATAAATGGACTTTTATGTTTTCACTCAAAAAATCAATTTTTGATGTGAAAATATGGATTTTTGATGGGAAATAAAAGTGATCACAGATTAACGTTGTTTAGGCTCTATCTCTTCTAGTTTGCAAAATAAATGGACTTTTATGTTTTCACTCAAAAATTCGATTTTTGCTGTGAAAATAGATTTTTGATGTGAAAATATGGATTTTTGATGGGAAATAAAAGTGATCACAGATTAACGTTGTTTAGGCTCTATCTCTTCTAGTTTCCAAAATAAATGGACTTTTATGTTTTCACTCAAAAAATCGATTTTTGATGTGAAAAAATAGATTTTTGATGGGAAATAAAAGTGATCACAGATTAACGTTGTTTAGGCTCTATCTCTTCTAGTTTCCAAAATAAATGGACTTTTATGTTTTCGCACAAAAAATCGATTTTTGATGTGAAAATATCGATTTTTGATGGGTTTAGGTTGTTTAGGCTCTATCTCTTCTAGTTTCCAAAATAAATGGACTTTTATGTTTTCACTCAAAAAATCAATTTTTGATGTGAAAATATGGATTTTTGATGGGAAATAAAAGTGATCACAGATTAACGTTGTTTAGGCTCTATCTCTTCTAGTTTCCAAAATAAATGGACTTTTATGTTTTCACTCAAAAATCCGATTTTTGAAGGAAAATAAAAGTGATCACAGATTAACATTGTTTAGGCTCTATCTCTTCTAGTTTTGAAAATAAATGGACTTTTATGTTTTCACTCAAAAATCCGATTTTTGATGTGAAAATATTGATTTTTGATGGGAAATAAAAGTGATCACAGATTAACGTTGTTTAGGCTATATCTCTTCTAGTTTCCAAAATAAATTGGACTTTTATGTTTTCACTCAAAAATCCGATTTTTGAAGGAAAATAAAAGTGATCACAGATTAACGTTGTTTAGGCTCTATCTCTTCTAGTTTCCAAAATAAATGGACTTTTATGTTTTCACTCAAAAAATCGATTTTTGATGCGAAAAAATAGATTTTTGATGTGAAAATATCGATTTTTGATGGGAAATAAAAGTGATCACAGATTAACGTTGTTTAGGCTCTATCTCTTCTAGTTTCCAAAATAAATGGACTTTTGTGTTTTCACTCAAAAAATCGATTTTTGGTGTGAAAATATCGATTTTTGATGGGAAATGAAAGTGATCACAGATTAATATTGTTTAGGCTCTATCTCTTCTAGTTTCCAAAATACTATAAATGGACTTTTATGTTTTCACTCAAAAAATCGATTTTTGATGTGAAAATATCGATTTTTGATGGGAAATGAAAGTGATCACAGATTAATATTGTTTAGGCTCTATCTCTTCTAGTTTCCAAAATAAATGGACTTTAATGTTTTCACTCAAAAAATAGATTTTTGATGTGAAAATATCGATTTTTGATAGGAAATAAAAGTGATCACAGATTAACATTGTTTAGGCTCTATCTCTTCTAGTTTCCAAAATAAATGGACTTTTATGTTTTCACTCAAAAAAAATCGATTTTTATGTGAAAATATCGATTTTTGATGGGAAATAAAAGTGATCACAGATTAACATTGTTTAGGCTCTATCTCTTCTAGTTTCCAAAATAAATGGACTTTTATGTTTTCACTCAAAAAATCAATTTTTGATGTGAAAATATCGATTTTTGATGGGAAATAAAAGTGATCACAGATTAACGTTGTTTAGGCTCTATCTCTTCTAGTTTCCAAAATAAATGGACTTTAATGTTTTCACTCAAAAATCCGATTTTTGAAGGAAAATAAAAGTGATCACAGATTAACGTTGTTTAGGCTCTATCTCTTCTAGTTTTGAAAATAAATGGACTTTTATGTTTTCACTCAAAAATCCGATTTTTGATGTGAAAATATTGATTTTTGATGGGAAATAAAAGTGATCACAGATTAACGTTGTTTAGGCTCTATCTCTTCTAGTTTCCAAAATAAATGGACTTTAATGTTTTCACTCAAAAATCCGATTTTTGAAGGAAAATAAAAGTGATCACAGATTAACGTTGTTTAGGCTCTATCTCTTCTAGTTTCCAAAATAAATGGACTTTTATGTTTTCACTCAAAAAATCGATTTTTGATGCGAAAAAATAGATTTTTGATGTGAAAATATCGATTTTTGATGGGAAATAAAAGTGATCACAGATTAACGTTGTTTAGGCTCTATCTCTTCTAGTTTCCAAAATAAATGGACTTTAATGTTTTCACTCAAAAATCCGATTTTTGAAGGAAAATAAAAGTGATCACAGATTAACGTTGTTTAGGCTCTATCTCTTCTAGTTTCCAAAATAAATGGACTTTTATGTTTTCACTCAAAAAATCGATTTTTGGTGTGAAAATATCGATTTTTGATGGGAAATGAAAGTGATCACAGATTAATATTGTTTAGGCTCTATCTCTTCTAGTTTCCAAAATACTATAAATGGACTTTTATGTTTTCACTCAAAAAATCGATTTTTGATGTGAAAATATCGATTTTTGATGGGAAATGAGAGTGATCACAGATTAATATTGTTTAGGCTCTATCTCTTCTAGTTTCCAAAATAAATGGACTTTAATGTTTTCACTCAAAAAATAGATTTTTGATGTGAAAATATCGATTTTTGATAGGAAATAAAAGTGATCACAGATTAACATTGTTTAGGCTCTATCTCTTCTAGTTTCCAAAATAAATGGACTTTTATGTTTTCACTCAAAAAAAAAATCGATTTTTATGTGAAAATATCGATTTTTGATGGGAAATAAAAGTGATCACAGATTAACATTGTTTAGGCTCTATCTCTTCTAGTTTCCAAAATAAATGGACTTTTATGTTTTCACTCAAAAAATCAATTTTTGATGTGAAAATATCGATTTTTGATGGGAAATAAAAGTGATCACAGATTAACGTTGTTTAGGCTCTATCTCTTCTAGTTTCCAAAATAAATGGACTTTAATGTTTTCACTCAAAAATCCGATTTTTGAAGGAAAATAAAAGTGATCACAGATTAACGTTGTTTAGGCTCTATCTCTTCTAGTTTTGAAAATAAATGGACTTTTATGTTTTCACTCAAAAATCCGATTTTTGATGTGAAAATATTGATTTTTGATGGGAAATAAAAGTGATCACAGATTAACGTTGTTTAGGCTATATCTCTTCTAGTTTCCAAAATAAATTGGACTTTTATGTTTTCACTCAAAAATCCGATTTTTGAAGGAAAATAAAAGTGATCACAGATTAACGTTGTTTAGGCTCTATCTCTTCTAGTTTCCAAAATAAATGGACTTTTATGTTTTCACTCAAAAAATCGATTTTTGATGTGAAAAAATAGATTTTTGATGGGAAATAAAAGTGATCACAGATTAACGTTGTTTAGGCTCTATCTCTTCTAGTTTCCAAAATAAATGGACTTTTATGTTTTCGCACAAAAAATCGATTTTTGATGTGAAAATATCGATTTTTGATGGGTTTAGGTTGTTTAGGCTCTATCTCTTCTAGTTTCCAAAATAAATGGACTTTTATGTTTTCACTCAAAAAATCAATTTTTGATGTGAAAATATGGATTTTTGATGGGAAATAAAAGTGATCACAGATTAACGTTGTTTAGGCTCTATCTCTTCTAGTTTCCAAAATAAATGGACTTTTATGTTTTCACTCAAAAATCCGATTTTTGAAGGAAAATAAAAGTGATCACAGATTAACATTGTTTAGGCTCTATCTCTTCTAGTTTTGAAAATAAATGGACTTTTATGTTTTCACTCAAAAATCCGATTTTTGATGTGAAAATATTGATTTTTGATGGGAAATAAAAGTGATCACAGATTAACGTTGTTTAGGCTATATCTCTTCTAGTTTCCAAAATAAATTGGACTTTTATGTTTTCACTCAAAAATCCGATTTTTGAAGGAAAATAAAAGTGATCACAGATTAACGTTGTTTAGGCTCTATCTCTTCTAGTTTCCAAAATAAATGGACTTTTATGTTTTCACTCAAAAAATCGATTTTTGATGCGAAAAAATAGATTTTTGATGTGAAAATATCGATTTTTGATGGGAAATAAAAGTGATCACAGATTAACGTTGTTTAGGCTCTATCTCCTCTAGTTTCCAAAATAAATGGACTTTTATGTTTTCACTCAAAAAATCGATTTTTGGTGTGAAAATATCGATTTTTGATGGGAAATGAAAGTGATCACAGATTAATATTGTTTAGGCTCTATCTCTTCTAGTTTCCAAAATAAATGGACTTTTATGTTTTCACTCAAAAAATCGATTTTTGATGTGAAAATATCGATTTTTGATGGGAAATGAAAGTGATCACAGATTAATATTGTTTAGGCTCTATCTCTTCTAGTTTCCAAAATAAATGGACTTTAATGTTTTCACTCAAAAATAGATTTTTGATGTGAAAATATCGATTTTTGATAGGAAATAAAAGTGATCACAGATTAACATTGTTTAGGCTCTATCTCTTCTAGTTTCCAAAATAAATGGACTTTTATGTTTTCACTAAAAAAAAATCGATTTTTATGTGAAAATATCGATTTTTGATGGGAAATAAAAGTGATCACAGATTAACATTATTTAGGCTCTATCTCTTCTAGTTTCCAAAATAAATGGACTTTTATGTTTCCACTCCAAAATTCGATTTTTAATGTGAAAATATCGATTTTTGATGTGAAAAAATATAATTTTGATGTGAAAATATCGATTTTTGATGGGAAATAAAAGTGATCACAGATTAACGTTGTTTAGGCTCTATCTCTTCTAGTTTCCAAAATAAATGGACTTTTATGTTTTCACTCAAAAAATCGATTTTTGATGGGAAATAAAAGTGATCACAGATTAACGTTGTTTAGGCTCTATCTCTTCTAGTTTCCAAAATAAATGGACTTTTATGTTTTCACTCAAAAAATCGATTTTTGATGTGAAAATATCGATTTTTGATGTGAAAATATCGATTTTTGATGGGAAATAAAAGTGATCACAGATTAACGTTGTTTAGGCTCTATCTCTTCTAGTTTCCAAAATAAATGGACTTTTATGTTTTCACTCAAAAAATCGATTTTTGATGTGAAATATCGATTTTTGGTGGAAAACAAAAGTAATCACAGATTTTCGTTGTTTTGGCCATGTCTCTTCTAGTTTCCAAAATAAATGGACTTTAATGTTTTTACTCAAAAAATCGATTATTTGTGTGAAATAAAAGTGATCACAGATTATTAATACTTTTTTTTGCACTATAGATTTTTGGTGAGAAATAAAGCTGATCGTTTATAGTAAAAAATGATACTTAGAGATAATCAGATAAGGTTCGACTCAATTATTTAGTATATGTCACTTAATTTGATTCTTATATTTCAAAATCCTAAAAAATTTAAGTAAAAAGTAAAGTTATTTTTCCAATTTTTACATAATTTTCTTTTGCTGTAAAGAATTATTAGCCTTAATATCAAATGGTGACCTACGTACTTTGTTTGTTTACAGAATACATTTAAATTTTTTTATAAAGATCACCAATTATAATAACTTCCATGTTATTATAAACATTAGGGTTAATAATAAGTTGAAAGTTTGGCTTATAGCTAATATAGTTCACCGAATCAATTAACACAGCCTTTAAATTGTAGGGTATACTAAAATAACTTGTTTACCATAATTCTTAAATTTCTTAGTTTTGTTGTTATTTACATATTTTTATTTTCTTCTTTAAAGTAACTGTTTTTTTGCATATGACGTCACACAACAATGAAATAAATAAATATATGTATGTGTAAACTTTTTGCATGTAACAGGTAATAAGAAATTTTAGGAAGCAACAATAAATAATAAGAATAATGAATTTATGTTAGGGATACCATTATATATTATAAGTAATTCCTACATATTATTGTAAAAATATACAAAATGCCCTGTGAAGAAAAATTATTTTAGAGCAAATCGATAGCAGGTTTTCGACTAATTTAAATTACCAAATTAGTATGGATACTGTTGAATTGCCTTTTATTCTTCTATAAAATTGATCCCTGATAATACTCTTGTTTGTTTTCATTATAGTTTAGAAGATAGATGGTGAAAAAGAGGTTAGTAAGCTACAACGTCATTAAATGTGTTAAACTTAACAATTTTATGAAAATTCATTTCTACATACATGCAAAAAGTCTTCTTTCATATAAAGTCTTAAAATAATATATATTTATATCCTAAAAGCGTTTTATTTACCAACAATAGAAATCTAAACTAATTTTCGTAATTATGTCTTAATCATTTTAATTATTTACCAAAGAAACAACGTTTCAAATCCGTAATTACTATGTAAATATTAATGTTTCCCATTAAATTACCCATATAAATAATATCGGCAACTCTAATTTAAGCTTGAAATAAAATCAAGCCTAAATACTTCACATACTTTCAGGCATAACATTAACTTTTTATATTACACACCCGGTTGTTTATTATGGCAACAGGGTGGAACAAATACTTTTCTAAGCCTAAGACTATGCTGTATAATTTTTTGAACTAGAAAAAAACAGCCTGCTGTTTTTCTGAGATTCTGTGAGCCTGGTGTTAAGCGAAAATTTTGAGTTTATAGAAAAATTGACAAATTTCTGTTTGTGTGACGTCACGAGTACAATGAATACGTAGTAAGTAAATGAATATGTTACGAACGAATTTAGAGATAAAACTAGTTATTTTCGTATTTATTTCATATTATTTTTAATAAACTGCAATATAATGTTTATTATAATTGTTTGTTTATTGAATTAAATAAAATTGATTAAAAAACATAAATAAAAACACGCATTTTTAAGCATTTTATTGAAATTTTTATTTTATTAACGAATAATAAATATTTTTTTTATTTTCTGTTTTTTTTTCTGCAGATAAACTACATATTTTCCTTGGAATTTGATATTTATAAGATTATTTGTAATTATTAATACATATATAGGTATGCGTCTTTATTTAAATCATTGTAAAGTAAATTTTAATTACACTAATTAGCAAATTAATGTATATTTATATAACTAATATAAATGTTTAAAACAATATTTATTTTTAATAATTTTATTTGGTTTTACAATATTTTGTTAAATTCATGCTGACCAATCTGTATGCGTTTAAACAGGAAGGCTTTCGGCTGCAACATTTAAGCGATTGATTTGTATAGCTGTGTCACAGGTACCTAAAAATAGAATATTACAATTTGGTTAGATTTATAGAATTTCAAAATCGCATATATCTAAACTTGTTATTACATAGAATAATTAAACATTTAAATTTCAGACCTTATAAAGGGACAAGCAGCAAAAGCAGTAATTTCGGTTTTAATAGTCCGATATAAGCCTTCAGCAAAAATCCTTTAACTCTACAACCAACTATGTATGTTTACTACCAATTATGCCGCCAAATATTACTAACCCCAGCTGTGAAACTGTTTAATATTCACTATATGGTTAGTTGTTTTGTTGCAGGTATAGATAAACTAAGCAGTGGAATGAATGTTTAGTGATTTAAAAAAAGCTATATTTAATGGTGCAGTACACATCAAACATGGAAAATTTAAAATTTCAGATAGTACTAGCTTAAAACAAAAGAAGTACTTTTTTAGGTTTTAAAGTACTAAACTAAATTTCTACTAGACTATATGTATTGACTGTAGAATAGAATATAGTCCAGACTATAGACTAGACTACAGACTAGACTATAAACTAAACTATAAACTAGACTATAAACTAGACTATAGACTAGACTATAGACTAGACTATAGACTAGACTATAGACTAGACTATAGACTAGACTGTAGACAAGAGTATAGACTAGACTATAGACTAGACTATAGACCAGACTATAAACTAGACTAGACTATAGACAAGACTATAGACAAGACTATAGACTAGACTATAGACTAGACTATAGACCAGACTATAAACTAGACTAGACTATAGACTAGACTATAGACTAGACTATAGACTAGACTAGAGACTAGACTATAGACTAGACTATAGACTAGACTATAGACTAGACTATAGACTAGACTATAGACTAGACTATAGACTAGACTATAGACTAGACTATAGACTAGACTATAGACTAGACTATAGACTAGACTATAGACTAGACTATAGACTAGACTATAGACTAGACTGTAGACTAGACTATAGACTAGACTATAGACTAGACCATAGACTAGACTATAGACTAGACTATAGACTAGACTATAGACTAGACTATAGACTAGACTATAGACTAGACTATAGACTAGACTATAGACTAGACTATAGACTAGACTGTAGACTAGACTATAGACTAGACTATAGACTAGACCATAGACTAGACTATAGACTAGACTATAGACTAGACTATAGACTAGACTAAAGACTAGACTATAGACAAGACTATAGACTAGACTATAAACTAGACTATAGACTAGACTATAGACTAGACTATAGACTAGACTATAGACTAGACTATAGACTAGACTATAGACTAGACTATAGACTAGACTATAGACTAGACTATAGACTAGACTATAGACTAGACTATAGACTAGACTATAGACTAGACTATAGACTAGACTATAGACTAGACTATAGACTAGACTATAGACTAGACTATAGACTAGACTATAGACTAGACTATAGACTAGACTATAGACTAGACTATAGACTAGACTATAGACTAGACTATAGACTAGACTATAGACTAGACTATGGACTAGACTATAGACTAGAATATAGACTAGACTATAGACTAGAATATAGACTAGACTATAGACTAGACTATAGACTAGACTATAGACTAGACTATAGACTAGACTATAGACTAGACTATAGACTAGACTATAGACAAGACTATAGACAAGACTATAGACTACTTTGTGGACTATTTATAAAAAAGTTTAAAAGTTAAAAAAAAGTACTAAAAATGTCGTGGGTGTACCGTGGTATTTTTCGTTATCAAAAGATACTAAAGTACTGAATTTTTCATGCCTGATACACTTGTATGTTTGTAGATTTCAACCAGTCATACAATTTCTTCACTCATTCGGACATACATTAATGCATTCTCGAAGTAAATCGATTAAAAAAAGAATTATTTTTGAAAATGTTTCCTTTAGTATAGAAAAAACCGCAACATAGATTCGATGATATTGTATTTCCCAAGTGTATCATAACGGAAAGCCATCATTTGAATGGCAACAAAATCTTTTCTAAAATATTCTTGTTTTGTTTTTCATTTTTGCTTAAAAAAATATTATTACATAGTGTAACCAAACGAGAGTCTAAAAGTTTCATTATTAGTTTCGTTACAGTTTTTTCGATATTTTTGTTTCTTGTTTTTCATATAGAGCAATTGACCATTTACTGGTTCTGCTACAATACACACGTATTCGTTTTAAGTTTAAAAGGATTCACTATATTTTATGTTGGCATCTGTATGTAGAATGTATATGTTTGCCAACGTTTCCGTATTTCGAACGTAGATATGTACAAATGACATAATATGGCAGATGATGTGACTTTATATAATTGCAACTATTAACTTTTCAATGTGAACAAGTAATAAGGAAGAAATACATAAAAAAATACAAACAAATTGTGTATAAAAAACTATGACTAGAAAGGAAAGGATGGTTGGCTGTATAATATGTAGTTATTTGGTTGGTTTTGCAAAAGGATATCAAATTAAATTGTAAACTATTTAAAACAAACCAAATATATGGGACACATCAGTTCAGTTGTGGAGCAGTAAAGAAGTAAAATGCTAGAGAGCTGCTAGTAAAAATTGATGTTTATTTGTTTTGTTGGTAAATTAAATATTTTACAAACAATTAATTTTTAAAGTAAATGTTAAGTTTTACGTTACATTTGCTATAGTTTAAATTTAGTAGTAAATTGATAAAGCATGTTTAAAAAGGATGTTGAGGAAAATTTTATAAGGATGTAAATAAATGGTTTAATTATTTTAAGAATTCCGTTTGATCTTTATTTATAAGAGTTTAAGATACTTTCGTAAGTATTTACATATATAATTATAGGTATATTTGGGGAATTCATGTCAAGTGGCCCAACTTTTGAAACCGATGTCTTCCGATCAGAATGTAACTTCCACCAATGTTATTCCCATGGGATAGTAGTTTAGACACGATTTTTTAACAAGATCGGTTAAGAACACTGTGAGTTACAGTGGGTCAAAGTTTAAAATTTTTTGAAAAACATGTGTTTCTTCTCATTTATTGTTCATAACCAAAATTTGTTCTAAATGGCTTAGATAGGTATTTTTGAAATCTTTAGGAAAAAAATATTTAAAAAAATGTTTGGACTTTTTTTTAGCAAAATTGTTTTTGACATGAAATCCCCCATATAACTCTTTGCTACATGACACGATGTAGTCTTTGAAAAGTAAGATGTGGAATAAGTCATTACCAAGTTTTTGCTGGAGAAGTAAATGGATCAATATTGGTCGTTTCTGCTTTAACGGCTGTATTTATAAAAACTTAGTTTAGGTTTATTAAACAATTTTAGGCAAAATTCAGGAAAATCGTATTTATAAACGTGAAATAGCTTAAAACACCTTCAATAAACCATTGACAATTAGAAGAATTTTATTGTAGGCTCGACCCTTCTTTAAGCCAACAATAAGTTGTTTTTTAACAATTTTTTTCTCAGATAAAGATTTTTCCGGTAATTTTAGGTTGATTGCGAAAACTAATTATGGTTTCTTTTAAAATAAAATCTAAAAATTCTAATTTTAACGTTTACAAATTTGTAAATAAAATCCCAGAAAATTTTTAAACGATTATATTTTGAGGAAAAAACTCAAATCTAGGCATTATTGGATTAATGCATGAATATTTGACAATATTCCAATTGTCCAGCACTATTTTTAGGCAATTTGGAAATGCCCGTCTGTCAACCAAATGATGGACAAAATGATTTGGCTTTTTCCAAGTTTGTTGGTTAAATATAATGCCATAAAGTAATTAACCATGTAAATTATATTGATTAGTGTTATACTAATGCAAAATATATTCGCCGGCATTAAAATTAGTCAAATATCAAAGAAATTTATCAATATTTGCAAAAATTTATCAAAAATTACAAGAAAAATAAGTAAAAATAAGAAAATGTGTCATAGTGATGTATATTTTGTCGCAAAGTATCCGTTATTCGGATACTTTTAATAATAATTAGAAATTATATGTTATATTTATACATCTGAACTAAATAGACATTTATTAAAGCCATATATATATTTATTTTTCTTAAAAGTTTGTTTTTATTGTCAAAAATCTATTATAAACAAAAATATGAAATTAAGAAAACCGAATCAACGAATATTTTATCCTACGCAACACTAACACATAAAATGACAGCCATATTGTACAGTGCTGCCAATTTAAACGTAAATCAGCACAATAGTTAATATACGTTTATTATTTGTTTATGAATATCACAATTTTATTAATGGTTTTTAAGGCTAAAGTGTGCTTTAACTATTGAGTGCATTAAAAACAAAATAAGATTTTTTTATAAATACAAGCGTAAGTCTTTTATAATTAACATCGTTATTCATAAGTCTGTGCTTAAATATAAATATAGATAGATTTTGAGTTTAGACCTTTAAGTTATTTAAGAGAATTAATCGGACTGATGATAAAAACCCAGATATTTTCTATAACAAATAGACTATCACTAAATATGTACATTAGGGTGACCTAAGGTACTGATGTTCCCACAGAAAATACACTACTTGTTTTTTTTATAGACAAAAATAATGCAAAGTAAAAATCTATCATCTTACCAAAGTTTTAAACGCTGAGCTTCAGCTGCTTCTATCCTCAAGCCATTGTCATGCAGTACTTCCTTTGCTCCTCGCTGTGAAACAATCCAAGTCTTATTTATAACAACCTTTAAAAGAAAACAAAAATTAAGAGTTATTATTGTTTTAAATATTGCATTTTTGCCTCCAGATCCACTTTCATATAAAAATCTATTTTGGGCAGAATAGTTGTTTATCACTTTCGGATCAGGTTCAACTGACGAAAACGAAAGTGTTTCTATTTGTTGACGTCAGTTAAACCTGTTTATGTTTAAATGTTGATCAATAAAATTCAAAAGAAAATTTAACAACTAAACTTATTCGAATGAACATAATTTCGAAATTTATTACAAAACAACACTCCAGTTTATTAACAGTTGTCCAAACATCCATTAACAATTGCAACTGATCTTGGAGCTCAAATTCCAAATTAACAGATGTTACAATTTCCAACCTGTAAATACATTTATATTATTAAAAACAACAACATATGTACATTATTAAATTTATTACAAAACAATTTATTATAAAAATTCAAGACTCCATCGATTATATGCAATGAAATAATAATACAAATTTAACACGACGAACTGAGATTAAAATAAAATACGAAAAAAAGTTACAAATTGATATCATCCTTAAAGTAATCTTAATGAACAAATGTGTTAAAAAGCTTATTAAAAAAAAAGTGAATTAAAACTTAACGAATGAAAAATGAGACAAGTACTTCTTAAATGTCTTGACTTCACATATTAATTTTGCTTTACATTTCATTCACTTTTTAACCAATTAAGAAGAAAATAAAGTAAAACAAAACATAAAAAAAAAAAATTAAATTAAATGAAAATCATTGCATACAATATAGAGAGTAAGTAAAAATGAAATTGTTTGCTCAATCATCCTCATCATCATCGTCTATGACAGCAACACGGCGTCGTTTAGCTGGTTCCTCACCAATCACTGAAGCACGTTGTTCGTTTGATGATGGTTTTTTGCGTTTTAGAAATTTAGCATCCTCGTCCTCATCATCCTCTTGCTCCATCTCGGCTGTATTGTCTTCATCTAGGGAACGTTGACGTTTTTTTGTAGAAATTTTAGACGAGGAGTCTTTTATATTGTCGCCTGTTTGTTGTTTTTTAATGGATTTAACACTATCATCATCGGCATTATTGTTGTCATCATCATCATCAGTGTCGTTGAAGGCTTGTTTATCTCTGTTGTTGGCTTTATTAACATTGTCAACAACATTGCCATCAGCATCATCAGAATCGGATTCAATTACATTGGCACGGCGGGAACGATTGCTTAATGTTTGTTGTTCATTGTCCTCATCATCATCCACCTCGTCATCATCGCCCAATTCAGCTAAACGTTTGCGATAATCCTCAGAATTGAAATTTAAATCAACATCATCCTCTTCACCTGTATTATCCTTTTCGGCCATCATATCTTTAAGATTAATTTTACTTTTGGCTCGTTTGGCCTTTAATTGATCAAATAAATCGGTTGTATCGGGCTTGACCATTTCCTTTTCTTTAGGTTTTTTAAATGTTCCTTCTCCATCATCTTCTTCACTGCTCAAATCATAGTTGCGTTTCTTTTTATCTAACTTCTTTTTTATTTTATCCACCATTTCGGTATCCTCCTCAGAATCAGAGTCTTGCTTCTTTTTTTTAGCTTTGGTTTCCTTTTTGGTTTTACTCTTCTTTTTCTCTTTTAAAGGAGCACGTTCTTCAGTCTCTTCATCACTTTTGCTAAACATTAAGTTTTTCATTTTCTCCCTTTGCTGATCCATATAATTTTCCAAATTATCCAACTTCTTACGTTCCTTGGCCATACCCAAAGTCTCCAAATAATCTTCCTCACTTTCATCACCATCGCGATTATCAACATTTTCTTCGGCGCTTTCATTGTCCGTTCCATTGTCTTCATCTTCCAAATCTTCCACATCGATATTTACCTCTTCGCCAGCCACAATTTTAGCTCTTAATTTCAAATCAGCCGAATTCAAATAAGTGGGTATACGCCAATAGCTTTCCATGCCAAAGACAGGGGGCTGTATGCCCAAAGCTACCAAAACCTTTTTGAAATCTCCATCTTCCATGGCTTCTTTTTGCAACTCTTGCAAGGGTACCAAAGGAACACCATCATCTTCTTCTGCCGGTTCATCAGTATCATCAGCAGCATCATCCAAACATTCTTTAAGCCAATCAATAGCTTCTTGGTATTTTTCGGCATCAACTTGCCCCAATAAAGCTCTTACCGTGCCCACATCTAGCGGAGTACGTACTATCTTGCGTGCTTTAGCTTTGGCTGGTTTCTTAGCCTTACTTTGTCGGGATGTGCTTGGCCTATCAGTTCCATCAAATGTTGGTTCTTCCATAAATTCATATTCATCATGCTCTCCTCCTTCCTCTTCTCCATTTTCCATTTGTTTCTTGGATTTGCGTTTACGAGGCTTTTGGGGTAGAATTTCCGATTTATCAGCGATAATATGTAATTGCAACATTCTTTTGATTATAGCTTGCTTGTTGCGCCGTTCGGCGAATTCGTCTAGGATACGTTGAAGACAATCTGTGGGGATATGTATTTAAAGATTATCTTTTCTTAGAATGATAGTTAAATTTGTAATTTTGACACTTACCATCTTCAGTTCGATACTGATCGTAAAGACTGCGCAGTTCTTCATCTTCTTCCGAGCGCCATAGATTTTTGTTGTGGGCATCGGCAGTGGACTTTTTGGTTGGTGCCTTAAACTTTAAACCCAATTCTTTAAGTTTCTTTAGGACTCCTCTCCTGGTGCGTGTTCTGTCACCAATATTTTCTAAAATCCAGTCAATGACATCTGTAGAAAAAAAAGAGAAGGGAATCTTTAGTTGTTGCTAACGTATAAAATTATCGAATTCATTTATCGTCAAACGATTTACTGATCAAAAACTTTAAACCTCTTCAGACCTCTCATTAGACTAGACTATAGGCTACACTATAGACTATAATATAGATTATTGACTAGACTATAGACTCGACTATAGACTAGACTATACAGTCTATAGACTAGACTATACAGTCTATAGACTAGACTATACAGTCTATAGACTAGACTATAGACCAGTCTATAGACTAGACTATAGATTAGACTATAGACTAGTCTAGAGACTAGACTATAGACTAGACTATAGACTAGACTATAGACTAGACTATAGACTAGACTATAGACTAGACTATAGACTAGACTATAGACTAGACTATAGACTAGACTATAGACTAGACTATAGACTAGACTATAGACTAGACTATAGACTAGACTATAGACTAGACTATAGACTAGACTATAGACTAGACTATAGACTAGACTATAGACTAGACTATAGACTAGACTATAGACTAGACTATAGACTAGACTATAGACTAGACTATAGACTAGACTATAGACTAGACTATAGACTAGACTATAGACTAGACTATAGACTAGACTATAGACTAGACTATAGACTAGACTATAGACTAGACTATAGACTAGACTATAGACTAGACTATAGACTATACTATAGAATAGACTATAGACTAGACTATACTCTAGACTATAGACTAGACTATAGACTAGACTATAGACTAGACTATAGACTAGACTATACTCTAGACTATACTCTAGACTATAGACTAGACTAGACTATAGACTAGACTATAGACTAGACTAGACTAGACTATAGACTAGACTAGACTATAGACTAGACTATAGACTAGACTATAGACTAGACTAGACTATAGACTAGACTATAGACTAGACTATAGACTAGACTATAGACTAGACTATAGACTAGACTATAGACTAGACTATAGGCTAGACTACAGACTAGACTACAGACTAGACTACAGACTAGACTACAGACTAGACTACAGACTAGACTACAGACTAGACTATAGTACTAGACTAAACTTCAGACTACCATGTGGAATACATAAATTTAAAGTACAAAAATCTTTAAATAAAATTCTTTCCAAAATTGATATATGTATGTAAATACTCATTACTCAGTTTCGTTGCAGCAGTACTCAAAGAGCATCTAGATACTAGATAACTAACTGGATCTTGATGACTTCTAAATCTGTAGGCAAACTGAAAAGCATCTTAATGTCATCTTAAAAATGAAGCCATATAAATGATGTTAAAGATTATTTAAACCTTAAATGATAGTCATTAAAGGATTTTACTCAGTAAGCCTTTTTTGTTTGTCACTTTTAAAAGCAAACTTTTGGTTTAGCTGCAGTAAAAGGACATACAATAACATAAAAAAAGTTCGTAAATTGGTTGGTATGTGCTTCGTTTTTAACAATAAATTTATTTTTATGGATAAAAATAAAAATTTCAACCATACTACCAGACACATAACAATTAATCTTGGACATATTGGTGAAATAAAAATGTCAAAACATTAGCAGACGACAGACTTTAGAAAAAAAGGACCAACAGAAAAGATTAAGGGAGAGAGAGGGAAAAATAGCATTATACACACACACATACTGAAACAGAATCCTCATCAATTGGTGTTATTAAGAGGAAAACAAATGAAGGCAACTGCTGACTATGGCGACGATGATGACGATGACGACGACGTTGTTGTTGTTGTTGGGTTGATTGCAAAGCGATAATAAAGAAAATTATTTCAATCATGAAACTGTCAACACATTGAAATTGACTTGTTAAATCAATCACTTTGGATTTGGAAACCAAGCTAAAGCACTTAAAAAATATGCCAACGGCAAAATGAAGTTCACAAAACAACAGGACACTGCAGCAATAAGAACAACAGCGACATTAATAAAGGATTTTGTCACACCAACAGCAGCAACCTTTTCTCATCATCATCATTTCATCTTCTATAGTTTTTTTTTTTTTTTTTTGCTTTAAAAAAGTAGGAAAAAATTGCCCCAGAAGTAGAGTGGGTTTGAAAAAGTTGCTCTAACCTCAACAAATTTGAATTTTTAAAAGGCATTTTGCCTTCTGGTTAAATGACAGAGAAGGAAGAGTGTTTAATCATGGAATTGTAATAAATTTAATAATTTTTAATAAATAAACTTTTTAACAAAATTTTAATTCACAGAGGCAAATTTCAAACAATTCTCTATTTTTACAAAATTTTCCAAAAATTTTCTACTCTTCGTAATATTGACTTTTTTAAAACTTCGTTAAGTTTACCTAGTTTTGGGAAACATTTTGTTTGAGAATTTGATTTAAATTTTTGAAATTTTTTTTTAATTTTATAAGTTTATTTATATTTGTAGAAAATATTTGCATTTTATCCAGTCAATGTAAATTTAAACTTAATGAAGTCATACGTTTGAACACCCCTTAATAGGCAGGTTTTGAAAGCAAAAAGGAAAACTTATAAAAAACATGATTGTAAGACTTACCCTTGTCAGTTTCAGGATTTCGTTGATTCTCTTCAAATAGAAAACGTAACTCTGACTCTTGTTCTTCAGTCCAGGTTCCTTTGGTGCCGCTGAAAACAAGAAACAAGAAATGTAAAAGATGAAAAAATAATGCAACAAAAAGAATAAGTAATCAAATAAACTGATTCGTTTTTTCCTTTTTTCATATTTGTTAAACAAAAGATATAAAAAAATAAAAAAAGTAAGAAGGGAGAAAGGAGTGTTATTTTATTTACAATCATTCATCATCATTTTCATTTAAATGTTTTTATGAGATAAAAAACACACACTTCAAATGAAAGAAAATAACGCAAATCCTTGTCTGCAATCACATCATAATCAATCTACTTGGCCAAAACAAGAAAAATAGGAAGGAAAAGGAAAATTACAAATTTGTTGGTACCCACATTAAAAGAAGACGGTCGGTCAGGTCCAGCTGGTCTTTGTTCATAAATTTAATACTCTTTCATACAAATCGAACAGAAAGATAGAAAAAAAAAAACCTAAAATGAAATTAAAATTTGCCTCAAGGATGACCTAAATGATCAGCCAAAGTGAAAGTGTTTAAATGAAATGAATAGAGTTAAATTCAGTTTGAATATCTTTATGTTTCAGTGTGTGTGTGAGACTGGCTGACTGAACAATTTAAAAACTGAATGGGTATCATTACAAATAAACGTAGATATACTTACGATTCATAGGCATCACAGTAGCCACTTTCCAGTTCATTTGCTTCTTTAATCGATTTATAGAACAACAATTCAGCGTAGATTTTTGGATTATTTGGTGCGGTTTCCACAAATTTACGTACAACAAAAATTCCCAAACGACGCAATTCCTCATGATGTGCATCACGACCAGCGTGGAAAACTTGTTGAAAGATACGAAATAGTTTGGCCTAAAAATAAACGCATAAAAGGAAAGAGTTGCTTAAAATATATGTAGTTTTAACATGATTTTTTCTTTATTTTTTACAAAGGGTTTTTTTGGGAACAAAATTTTTAAAATTTGTTAAGGATTTACATATTTTTTTTATTGTTATCTTAAGGTGTTGCATTATACTCGCCATTTAAACCTAAATTAAATAATCTGATTAGAAAATAAATTACTCGGAAAAACAAGCAGAGAAGCAGAAAAAAAGGTTGAAAAAGGTTGATATTGGTTGAATTCGGTGCCTTATACAACTCGATCATTCTTTACAAAAATTGGCTCAACTAATGTTTATATAGGATTTTCATAATGATCGGTCCATAACTGAAGTATGTTCAGTATAAATATTTGTATAGGTAAATATACTCTGGAGATACTAAAATTGAAACAAGAAAGAAATTGCAGTCGGGATGGCCATATGATACCCTACACCAGTTATTTGAAAAAAATATGAATTATCATTCATAATAAAGCATTTATGTTGAATTGTACCTTGCCACCGATATAGATATATATTAAAGCAATTGATTGATGAAAACCAATTTTCTGAAAGAGGCTTTAAATGAGGGCTGGGGTAAATTAAGGACCGATCCTCATAAAATTCGGCGAATGGATTGACGTTTATATAGAATATATTTATTTCGAGACATTAGTCTTTTAAGCGAATTATGGACAATAAGGTAATTTTGAGAATGGGGATTTGTATGAGGCCTAGGGTCAAATGAGGCCCGATCATTAAAAATTCGTAAGGGTCACCAAGGATAGTATAAAATTTAGTTGTCGAAATACGAGTATATTAAATATAATTATGAGCTAAAAAGCCAAAATCGGAGGGTTCGTTGTATGGGGGCTAGGTGAAATATTGGACCCATTTGAACCGAAATTAATTAAGTCATTTTGTGAATGGGGCTTTGTATGTGGTCCGATCATTAAAAAAATTCGGAAGGGTCATCAAGAATAGTATAAAACTTAGTTGACGAGATACGAGTATATTAAATATAATTATGAGCTAAAAAGCCAAAATCGGATGGTTCGTTGTATGGGGGCTAGGTAAAATATTGGACCCATTTGAACCGAAATTAATATCGTCCTTAGACCAAAAGCATTACGCGTGCCAAATTTGAATTATCTTTAAAAATATGACCTGTATTTTGTTTACAAAGATTACATGGAAGGACGGACATGGCTAAATAGACTCAGATAATGATTCTAAGCCGATTGGCAACTTAAAGCTGTAGGTCCAAGTGTGTTACAACATCAGCACAAACGTATAATACCCTCCCCACTAAAATGGTGGCATAATAAGGTACAAAAAGATTGAGCTGCACTTAATCCGAAGTTTTTGAGATATCGTGTCCTTCTTTTTTGAGCATATTTAAGACGTTATAATAGCACGAGGAAAGTTCAATCAGTCGACTTCAAAATAAAGGTTTAACCTCTGTTATGTGTTCTTATATATTCGAGATATCCTAACCCAAAGCTTAAAAGTACTATTTCGATATAACCTTTATTTGACGGCAAGAACTTCACATGACGATATCTCATTACAAAAGACTTTTAAGCAAAACATTGCAATATTTTTTCCCAAATTGAGACATAAGTTTGTTATAAAATACAGGCGAAACAAAATAATTCATTTAATTTATCCCAAAAGAAGATTTTCGACCAAATTCGAAGCATTCGCGGCATTCGAGTATCAAATATGCCGGACCTTTTTAAGGTATCCTTTACAATCCTTGCATAAAGGTAACTATATTAAGCAAAATAGTAGACGTTTGCAAAATGAAACATGTCTTAGCGAATACGTGCCATTCTTAATAATAATTTTTACATTAAAAATATAATTAAAAACCCCGTTGTTTTGTATAATGACATAAAAAATTAGTTTTTTGACATCTTAAGGCAAGAATAGAAACAATAAAAAACAATAGAGCAACAAACTTTATTTAAACATATAATAACTACAGAATATAGTGAATACAAAAAGTATAACTCCACTACGCTTATTAAGCTTTAAGCTTAATATCAATTTAAAAATGGCTTAACCTCAACTATTAAATGAAAGAAAATTCATAGAGGACTAATTACGGTACTGGTTCCCTGGGGATAGTGCTAGCACTAGTAGCAATGAATAGTGAGCAAATGAACTCAATTAAATTAATAAATTATATTTTCTACTTAGGAACATTTAAATCTTAAATAACAGGCCATTAATATTAATACAAACTGTAAATTTTATATTCTTCCTTTTTCTTTCATTATTTTCAAGACAATGCAATATACTTCCTGTTGCACATACACAGATTTAATAGTCAAACAAAAAGGCAGTCAGAGACAGTGGTGTTGCAGCAGTTGCAACGAACACCAAGCAACAATGGAGGAAAAGTCTATGGTGATGAGGACAACGATGAAGATGATGATGGTGATTTTCTTTGCTAATGAAATTAATTATAACGGAAATGAAAAAATAAAAAAGAAAATGTTACAACAAATACATAAAGAAAAATCTTTAAATTATAATGACTCATTTCATTTCAAAGAAATGGGAATGAAAAAATCATCACAGACTGCATTATGTGCTATTGGAGGAAGGATTAAAATAAAAAAATATATAATTTTCTACCAAATATTCTTCTACTTTGTCTCTAATTGTAATTTGTATTTAGTTTTTTTTTTTTTTTTTTTTTTTGTAACACAAAACTCTGTTACAGCTTCGTATGATTTAGACAACCTTGAATTGGATTTAACAAACAGCAGCATTATGTAGTAGAAACCAAGAGAAGTTATGATGATTTATGAACCCAAAATGTATATTTTTAATGGTTTTTATTATAATTCCCTTTTTTTTTCTGGTTTCTTAAATATCAACATAAATTATAAAAGTAAATTAAAATTTTTGCAATTTTATTTTCTAGTTGAAAAAATAAATCCTGTTGTTTTTGTTTCTTACCCTATATGCAGTAATATTTAGCATTATAATGTTAATGCTTAGGCAATATAAACAAATGACTTCTATTTTTTTGGAAAATTAATTTAAAAACAAGTCATTGTAGGCTGAGTTACCGATCCATTCCGTATGATATTCGGTAGAGAGATTTACGTTCCTATAAAAGTTGCTTATATCGAATTTCATAACTTTACTCGTATTTTTAATGCAACAATGAGCGTTAAAGTGATTTTCTGAAGGGACCTATTATGAACCGATCCTAATAAAATGTCGTAGAACGATTTTGCTTCACACTGAGCTTTTCTATGTCGAATTTCATCGATACACTCGACAGTTATGGGAGTTAAAGTAATTTTCTGAAGGGGACCTTATATACCGATACCGATCCTCATAAGATTATGTAGAGATATTTTGGTTCATATAAAACTTGTCTATGTTACATTTCATCGCTATACTTGAACTTTTTAAACAATTAAGGCTGTAAAAACTGTTTTCCGGCGGGCCACTTGTATGGGGGCTATACGAAAATTGGGACCGACATAGCCCATTTTAAATTTCAAACAAACCTTACCTCTAGAGAATATTTTTGTAAAATTTCAACCGTTCGGACCGTATCACGCTTTCAACAGGCAGACAGACGGACGGTCATGGCTAGATGGTCTTAGAATTTAATCATGACCCAGAATATATGTATATACTTTTGTGGTTCTACGACCAATATTTCGATGTATTGCAAACGGAATGACCAAATCAATATACCCCGCATTTTTATGATAGTGAGTTGTATCTTGAACACAAAGTTCCTACATGAATTAAAGGTCATTCAAATATCTTTCTTTTAATATACATATTGGGTATTTAATGTCAAATGACCCAGCTTTTGAAATCAATGCCTTCCGATCGGGATAAAATTTACACTAAAACAAAATCGGTCAAAACCTCTTTGAGTTACAGTAGGTCAAAGTTTGAAATTTTTTTCATGTATTTTGTTTAATAGCTATTTCTTCAATATTTCAGATAATAGAATAGAATTACAGAAGATTTGGATTTCGAAGGGTCTTCAGATTCCGAATATATATGCGTTATAGCGTCGGAAATAACAATCGGAATGAAAAACATACATAAGTTTGTCATTCTAGGGTTATAGCCAAAATGAGGACCTATCACTACTGACTACAACGAAAACCTGTTTTCGGATCAATAAAGTGCTGTCGACTTTCTGAAATCATTCACCAAATAATTTACCCAAATTTTTTTAATAGTAAAATCCATTTGGGTACTTAAACTGGAGGAGCGATTTCCGACTTAGTAGTTCGATTTTAGAAATTTTACAATTTTGTTGAGAGTAACTTCAAAAACTTTAAAGCATTTGCCGCGGAAACTATTTCGCGCGTAGGGCCGTTTTGAAATTTTCAAAAATTCTATAAAAGTTATAACCCCAATATATATCCTTCTCACGAAAGTGAGAATATGACTTGATAAACAAGGATCGAATTATCAACTACATACATATTTCTAAATATAAAAATTCCCATTTTAAAACATTATTTCGTCCTGCAATACTTTCCTCTAAATAATAAAAAATAAATACACTTAAAATCTCTTTAAATCATTAAAAAATGTTTTCATAAAATTTACAGCTGCTTATAACAATTTTGATATAACAAAACTAATATCTTTTGTAGGGTATTTACAAAATGGCTAATTTGAGTGGCCATAATTTCCTTATGGCTCCCTTTAAATTTTCCTAACTGCGAATAATTGGCGAAAAGTGGTGAAATAAATAAAGGAAAGTAAGTGGTGTGAGGTGGCAAAATAAAAAAGTCTGGGCAAATCTTTTTAGGAGCCTAAAAATTTATAATGTCTGCTGCCATTGTTATACGGATTTTTTTTCGCCACTTTTTACATCTTTTGATTTCTGTTGAAGCTGTTAATGGTTAAAGTCGTTATTGTTTATTTCACTGGATTTTGCCAGCAAAACAGCAAAAGCAAGAGATTAAAAGTTCAAGTTCATTTAATTTGTTCAAAAGTCCTGAAAAAAAAGAAACGCCAACAGCTAACGATGAGAAGAAACAAACATTAAAACCAAACAACATTGCAATAGGACAAAAAAACAAGAAAACAGGCATTAAAATCTAACTAACATGTGGCTTTAAATTTTATACTCTATTTGCCCAAAGCATCAAAATAAGCAGCTGATGCTGTTTTATAGGTTGTATATACTATACTAGCTAACAGTTACTTCATGGTCCTAACTTTAAACAACCATTCATTCATTTGTACGATTATAATGTCTAAAAATGATGAAGGCGGAGGGCAGGAGAACTTAAGGAACCCAGGCACTGTGTTTGAGGTGTTTTATAATTGGTAAGTTGGCAATTTTTGAATGCGCGTTTTTATGTACATGACGTTGATTTATGTTTATTTTGCATGCAGTCATAGAAAAAAGTAATGTTATAAAGCATAAGAAACAAAAACGGAAGAAAAAAAAAATACATTTTATATTGAGCATACGGAAACGGAAATACCTTTACACTTGTATAAACAAATAAACATCGACACTCACACACATACACAGCTAATCCATTGCAAAAACACCTATAATTTCTAACGAAAGAGAAGAGATTTTAAACCAGCAGCAGTTTTGCTAACACCCTGATTTTACCTTTCTACACATTTAAAGCTAACTACTCTTCTAACAAAATATATAGGGGCAGTTTTTTTATATTTTGCTTTAGCTCTCTAGCTTCTTTTGCCAGCCATTTTAGTCAAAACATAAAGAGCGCTTATCCTTAACAACACAAACCTACTACACAAAGAACGATATATTTTCAAAAGAATCCCTATTTTCAAAGGAAAATAAATAATACAAAAAGACAGATATCCTTTAAAGCTTTAGGTTTATGAAATGAGTATGTAGTAGCAAGTGCCAAAGACTGTTACATAGTTAAAACACCCGTAGTAAACTCACCTGATAAAGCATGGCCGGACATGAGCATCCATAGGCAATACGATGTAGTATGGTTACAGCTGCTTTTAGGGATTTTGTTGGTATTTGTTCCCAATCAGAAAGTACCACAACACAAGCACGAACTATTTTTGGATTTAGTAATCTGTAAATAGAAATGAATTCCATGAGTTATGACAATACACTGGGAAAATAATGTTTGTAAAATAAAAATTAGTTTTAAGATCATTATTTTCTTCAATATGTAATAATTATAAAAGTTTATCTGGATTTTGAATTCTGAGGTAGATAAGTTAACCGATATATAATGGAAGCCTTAAGTAAGTATATTAGCAGTTTCCAAATTGCTACGAACCATTTAAGAAGAAGATCGAAAACCATTAGGCATCAACCAAGAAAGTCCAATATTTTTAACATTAACATAATTTCCTATAATTCCCAAAGTGTTTATGTGAATATGTGTTATAAGAGGTAACAAAATACGACTAGCAAAATCTAAAATCAAAGTACCGGGTTCAAAATTCTTACTCCTTGTTAATATAGAAGTCGAAGCCAGCCGTTACTTGATGGCGAATTAAAGAAATTTTCATTTCCGAAAACACCGATACCTTACAGCCTAACCTTAGCACACATGTATTTAAACACAGCCGTACTAGAGAGATTCGAGGCAAGATCAGCGATCTTAAGATCACTAGAAATAGAGTAAATCAGAAGGCATAAAATCCTAAAAATATGTTACCGGCTCTATTGTCATTGACATGCCTTTGCTCAAGGCGAAAATATCAGGATGTTGATGTGGTTATTATACTCTACTCCACTTTAGTGGGGAGGGTATATCGAGTTTGTGCTGATGTTTGTAACTCACAATAATATTGGTCCTATACCTATACTTAAAGTATACCAATCGGCTTAGAATGATTTTCTGAGTCGATTTAGCTATATCCGCCATGTAAACCTTCTAATCAAACTACAGATTGCAATTTTTAAGATAATTCAATGAAATTTGGTACGTGATCTTCTATTGTTCCAGGGACGAAGTCTGTTGAAAATGGTTATGATCGCACTATTACTTTACCTAGCCCCCAAACAACTAAAACCCCGAAAAGGGCTTGTAAACCTTGCAATCAATGTACAGGTCGAAATTTTGAAGATAATTCAAAAAATTTTGCACATAATCTTCTATTGTACTAGAGACGAATCCTATTGAAAATGGGTAACATCGGTCCAATATTTGACCTAGCCCACATACGAGTGAACCCCCGAATAGGGCTTTTAAGTTTATAATTATGTTTAATATACATACTCGTATATCGACAAAAAGCTGCAAAACCAAGTTATATAATAGCATTGATGGCTGTGATGAATTTTTTGATGATAGGACGCCATTTGACCCTAGCCCCTATACAAAGCCCCCCTTCGAAATATAACTTAAATGTACACAATTTTATTCAACAAAAAATGGATAAAGTAAGTATATCTCAGGCAAGGTACAGGACAACTTAAATGATTTATTATGAACACTAATTCACATTTTCTAATTATAATTGGTGTAGGGTATTAAATGGTCGGCCTCGGAGCACTATAATTACTTGTGAGGCTTAAAGTTTTTAAAGTTCTATTGTACTATAATATTACCAGAATAAAATGTATGACGATTACTTCTCCAAAATTTTTCAGTTGAGTATGGGAAGTTGATTACCCAAACCTGGTTTCTAAACTCTGTTTACGGAACACAAGACCTACAAACTGACAAAAAAATTACTTAAAACCAACATGATGGCCTTGAAACTATCATTTTTCCTCTAGTGTATAACACTATTACCATACCTTATATCCACACTAATATACAAAGGTAAAAATTTTCTAAAGATACGATTTTTTTAAATGGTTATTAATCATTTTAAGTAGTCATAGAGAATGAAAAAATGAATTCTTTACCTTTTTCAGAATTCAGTTTATGTGCATAAAAGGTAGGAATCTATTTTAACAAGTCATATTTTGTTTTCTTTTTTTTTTCGAATTTCCCTTAGTTGCAAATGTTAACCTTGATTGTAAATGACTGAAGAAAGGATACAAAAAAAAGAGAACTAAATTACTTAAAACTGCATAAAGGAAGCTCATAATTTATAGTACTTATATTTATTGAATTAATGGAAAATTGAAAGAAAAAAATATTTATATAGAAAAGGTAGACGATGTATATATACAAATAAAATTTGAATATGTTTTTTCCCAGAACAATTTAAAGTTAAAAGAAAATTATTGCCCAAATATTTTTTATTTATTAAAAAATCATAAATTCTTTGAGATTTTTACTTGAGAATTCTTAGCGCGATAACTGTAGGAGAAGAAAATGGGAGTAAATGCAATTTTTAGAAATTAATTATGGTATTCTTATGTTCAAATATGCTATTAAAATCAAATCATGCAAAATTATGCTCTTGTGAGTAAAATATGCAAAAATATGCGCTTAACGTGAGTTAGTTAGTTAGTTAGTTTGAAAGGAGGATGTATATACATCAAATCCGAAGAAATACACCTAGGCCTCTATCGGGCCTGTTGTGCGCTCCTTAACCAGTGCCTCAGGTGGGAATCGAACCCACCACCTCCGGTCTACCAGTCTAGAACACTAACCACTAACCTACCGGAGGCCACCTAACCTACCGGAGGCCACTTAACGTGAGAAAAAATAGTTAACATTTTTTCTTGGGTATTTCTGGTCCGCAAATCGACTTTTAGTGCAATATAAGGGTCACATAATAATAATAAAAAATTCTGAAATGGAACTAACTTAAATAATGACAAATATTTTTCTGTAAAAACTAATAATTACGTCAGTTTTGACACTTATTCCTATAAAAAGCGAAAATAATAAGGCACTTAAATCATTTTGTGGACCAAAAATATCTTAAAAATATTTCGCAATTAGTTTTCCTGTAATCAGCTCAAAATTACGAAATTTTTGAGACCCATTTTGAAAAGATTGCGGACAATTTTTTAAAATATTGTAATAAGATCACCACAACGGACCAATTTCAAAAGATGGTTCTATTAGAACTTTACTGGAAGTCTTAAGTCACATACATATGTATATGTATATACTAGCTATACCCAGTGTGCATTGCCACTTTAAGACTCTAGCTTTAATAGTTTCCCAGATATACGAATTTTTGTACATAATTCATAAGGAAGGTGATAGGCCCCCATAATAAAAGTCCGCCCATTTTTCTCCCAAATGTTCAAATGGATGTTAAAATTCTTCGTACAAAATTTAAAGATTCTAGCTCCAATAGTTTCCTAGATAAACGAATTTCTGAATTTAATTTATATAAGAGGTACCACGCCCCTAAAATCGAGTCCTCCAATTTATTACCCAAATATTCACATGGATGTCACAGAAGTTCGTACAAAATTTAAAAATTTTAGCTCTAAGAGTTTCTCATATATAAGAATTTTTGTATTCAATCAATATGGGAGGTGCCAGACCCCTTAAAAAAGTCTGCTCATTTATCTAAGATTTCATCTTTAATAGTTTCCCAGATAAACGAATTTTAGTATTTGATTCCTATGGGAGGTGCAACGCCCCCTATTTCTAGTCCACCCATTTTTTGTCCTAGGACTCTAGCTGTTATACATTATCAGATATACTAATTTAAGATTTTCTTTGTATGAGAGGTGCCTCGCCCACTGTAGATAGACTGCCCATTTTATCCTCATGTATTCATATGGATGTCAAAGTTGTCCATATAATATTTGAGTTTCTGAGATATGCGACTTTTAATACTTATTTTGTATATGGGCGTGGCACGCCGCCCAATTAAAATTTTGAAGAATTTCAGAAAAATCGGTGCAGCCGTTTAGCTGTCTATTAAGTACAAACAAACATACATACAAACACACATTCATTTTTATATATGTATATGTAGATAAATCGCAGAAATCGAGCAACTTTTATGTTTTGACTTTTGTCATTCTAGATTGGACAAATGTGGCGCTGTTTTTATTTTTCTTCTGTTCAGTTCATTAATACGTATCGATTGCCGTTCTAAATGGGGCAAATGTGGCGCTGGTAGAGAACAGTTTTTATTTTCCTTGTGTTCAGTTCATTAATAGGTATTGATTGAAAGTATTCCTACATGAGATTCTCAAAAAGGCAGTTCCTCGGGGCACTCTAATGTACATAATACATGTATGTTTGTTAATCTGCGACCAAAATGTTTTGAATTTAGTTCCTATTAAACTTTGATAGATACAAAAAAAGTTGAGACATATCTTCACCACTTATACACTGATTTCATTTACTTTGATAAAATTTTATACTTTTCAACCCAAAAACTTCTGCTTAGAGTGAAACTGTCAGTAATAATGATGGTTTATTCTTTTTTTTATAATTTTAGAAAACCATTACAAAAATAAGTTTCTACACTCCTTCCCGAAAAACACTAAAAATGTTCTAAAAGGGAGTTGTTGTGGAAAAGAAGAAATAAAACAAAAAGAAAACATTAAGCTCGGGGGAACTAATTAGAGATTAACGTAAAAAATTACTCATACTTTTGGAGAGAATGTGAGTATGATTGTTGCTGTTAAATTATTTTTCCGATGTCTTGTACGAGTGCTTTAGCTGCTAATTGTTGTTGTTTAGTGGTTTCATTAAGAATTGTTGTTATTTTTGGTTTGTGTTTCATTTTAAAAGTTTTAATTTTTATTTTATTTTTGTTGCTGTTGTTATTTTTAGGGACCTCCCTACAAACATTTTCTATTGCGGAAGTTACCCGTGTGAAACTTCCAAACGTGCTAAAAGCTCGCCAGCGATGTTGCGGAAGTATAAGAATTCTTGTCACCAGTCGGGAAGAACTGATGCCGAGCTGGGGAACGTCTAATAGTAACTTGGAAGATACTTCTGGAAGACCCGCAGAAGAAACTTCTAGATGACTCTTGGAAGTAAGGTATTGCCAAAGACTCTTCTAGATGTGACTAGGAAGTCACTTCTTGAAGTGACTACCTAGTATCCTCTAGAAGTGTTCCTATCTTATCTTCTAGAAGATGAGTTTTCTCTTCTTCTAGAAGAAGAGTATTCTCTTCTTCTTGAAGATGAGTATTCTCTTCTTCTAGAAGATGAGTATTCTCGTCTTCTAGAAGATGAGTTTTCTCTTCTTCTATTTGTATACTCACCAAAATAAAATCTATAAAAATAAATCTAAATAAAATGAAATTTTATAGTTTTTATTGAATTAATTGAAATTAAAATAGTAGAAAAAATAACAGATTTAACAACTAATCTAAAAAAAGTAATATATGAACATTAGACCGACTCACAAAAAATGGTGCTTGAGTTACCATAATATTCGCTGTTATGTAATATGATGTTACTCAAAATATTTTCGGTTAAGTGTTGTCCATTCGTGAGCTGGACAGTTTTAAAGAAAATATCGTATGGGAACACGATTCTTCATGTTAAATTCAATATTTTATCCAGCTTCAAAAAATCTTTGTTATGTTTTATAATGGTTCCCAAAATATTTCTAGTCTATCGGTGGCCGTTCGTGAGCTGAACCGGTTACAAAAAAGTCCCTTTTTAGTTATTTTGTTTTAAATTATACAGCATTTCTTAAACAATATATACAGTATGTGGTATCATTTGAAAGGTTTTTTGAAGCCAAGTCTAGTGGTGCGCAAAATTTGCAAAATTGTGCATATATTTAATTTTTCTTAGTAAAAACCTAACAATTTTAAATATTTTGGAATATGACAATTATAAGCAAACGGTTATTTATGATTAATACATCATTGGACGCGACATTAAAATACCTTTTAAACGATACCCCGTATTGGATATTTTGTTTCAAAACAAACAAAAATTTAAAAAAAATAATTCCAAAATACCTTTTTTTAATTTGGTTCAGTGGTCACTTAAAATATTTTGGGAATCATCATAAAACAAAGCAAGGTAAATTTTGGGAGGGGTAACAAAAACACGTTTTTGCTTTCCATACAGAGGGAGTCGGTCTAATGTACATATGTATCAAAAATTTAGAATTATTACCTTATAATAAGATAATTTTCAGGGAGTCTGTATTAATATTCCAACTGCTGACTGGTATACTTCCAAAAATTGTAAAACGTTGGACTCTAAAATATTTTTGTAGTTCTTCATCAATTTTATGATTAATCCATCAAATTGTAAGAGTTATATTATGGAACGCATTAATCCTTCAACGAAATAAACCAAAATAATGTTATAATTAATATTGAATATACATACTTTTGTATTTATTGAAATTACCAGTTATACTTTAGGAAGCAATAAAAATAGGATTCTCTCATGTCCAATACATTTACCACCAAAGTTTAAACGGTCAGATCCATTTTTTACATTTTCTGCAAATAATCGACATTTTTAGTAGAACCACGTGATGAAATAAGACATTTATAACTTACCAGATCCCTTTTTTATATTTTAATTCAGTTAGAAGTATTTTAATATTAGCTACTGCTTTCTAAAAAATAAAATAATTAAAAATTAATTAATTTATTTATTTATTGTTTTGAATCAATAAAAACATTACCTTTCATGAACATTTTTTCAATAACTTGGAATTAAACCGTCTATAAAGATCTGAAATTACTAAGTCATGGATTATTTTTTAAATTATTTACAGTCACTAACGATAGAAACACCTTAACGACCCTAAACGCGATATTGCTTTTGACATTTTTTGTTTGCTCTCTTCTAATACTTAGGTTCAATATCTTGGGAACAGCATGCTAAATATTAAGAATATTAGTATCTTATGATAGGTCATAGAAAGACCTGGTGTTAATAACTAAAAAAGTACCTATAATTAGAATAATTAAATCCAAAGCTATATGGAAATTAATAAAATTGTATTTATTTAAAAAAGGTGGGTTTAAAACTATCTGATTTCAATATTAAATATCTTATATGGGCAATTTCGTGTCGAGTGACCCAAGTCAAAAAATAATTTATGTATAAAACAGTAGTATTAATTTCAATATAGTGATTCCAGACCTAAACGCGCAAATAGTTTTAAAAATATTGAAAGTTAAGATTTAACTCAAATAAATCTAAATATGTTAAAAATGCAATGTTCATCAAATGAAAGCCGAAATGTACAACTTGAAAAAGTCTTTAAATGCTTATACCTCCTAAACGAATTAAGAGAGAGTCGAAATTTAATATAAAAACATTTTTAATGAAACATATTAGACTTTTTTAAAAATAATGGAAATGGAAGCCGTTTAGAGTTGTTAACATATTCCTAAAATAGTATTTTAATATGACAACTTACTTTTTAATTTTATTTATATAATCCTTCCTTATACTTTTTGGTATATATTTAATACACTTCGCCAATTAAGAAAACCTTCTTAAATGTTTATTAACAGTTGATTTTTAACACAACACTGTCATATTGTTTTTTATTACTTAAGATTCACAATATTTTAATTACACTATTTTTCTATGAACATTAAATTCAAGAACTCATTTAAGTTTTACGATGAATAATTAAAACTGAACATGACTGAACAAAACACAAAACATCACTGAACTTAACAAAATTTCTGCATTATTTATTTTTATTTTTTTTTTCACGCTAAAAAATGGAGTATTTATATTTTTTGTTTTTGTACTCTTCTTACTATCATCCGGAAGTAACCTAAAAGTATACTTCCAGACGGCGAAAACTAGAAATCAATGTATTTTGTTTTTGTAAAATGTGTGCTCTCGTCTGACAATTGTACAGAAGTGACTACAATCCACACTTCCAGATGAATAAAATACAACATTAATGTGAACACTCTTCAAACTGTCTTCCAGAAGTGACATAAACATACAAATCAAGAAGATACAAATTAGGAAACAATGTATTTTGTTATTGTAAAATGTGTGTTCTCACCCAACTCTCATACAGAAGTCACTAAAACGTATACTTCCAGATGAAAAAAATTCAACAGGCATGGTTTTTTGTTTAAGCAAAATGGATGCACTCTTCTAACTATCATCCGGAAGTAACTTAAAAGTATATTTCTAGAAGACGAAAATTCGAAATCAATGTATTTTGTTTTTGTAAAATGTGCGTTCTCGTCTGACAATCGTCCAGAAGTGTTTCTGACGTGGCGTCTGGGGTGATGCGCAATAGTTTTCTCTTTTAAATGTTTGAAGGGTATTTGTGTTCAACACAGGGTTTATGTTTTAGGTGTGTGTGTGTGTGTATGTGTGTGGGAGGATGTATGAATGTAAAATGTTGAGTACTTATTTGAATTGTTGTTTTTAAATACTTTAAAATTATTGTGGTCGTTGTTGTTGTTTTTGGTTTTGGGTTTCCTTTGACTATTGCGTAATTATTCTCATCTTTTTGTGTTGATTTTATTGTTTTGCTTCCTTTCCTTTAAATTTGCTGTCAATTGTTTTTTTTTTATGCTTTTGTTCTTTCTACTTTTCTTTTACACTTTTTTTTGTATTTTTAAGTGTAGCCCATCAGCAAAAGTTTTCAGTTTTTCGTTTGTTTTTTGTGAGCTTTCTAAAGCAATTGTCTTTATTCTCATGGTTAGTATTTTGTTTCATTTTTCGCCCAGTTTAATTGAAGTTTTAACTGAAATTTAATTGCCATCAAATGTTTAAATATTAAATTTGTCTTTTTACAAACCATAAAACTTAATTTCCTTTTTCCACATAGAAGACAAACACCACTAGCAACCGCCACAAGGCTGGCTCATCATCAAGTTTGTGTTGAAAGCAAACGATGACACTGCTAGAAGTTTGTCTATTTAACTAAACTGTCTATCAGCCATTTATTTTGCTTTCGAATTGTGAAAACTTCTTTATTTGTTTGATGGCATTAATGTTGCTGGCGGCTGGTGTGTGTCTCTTGCAAAAAAAAAGTGAAATGTTGCCTGCTATTTTAACGTTTATAATTTATTTAAAATTCATATTTCTTGGCTTTTTTTCATAATTTTCTAGACGACGTCATTTCTCATCTTTCTTTTGTGACTAAAGTATCTCTTGTAGTATTTGTGTAGAGTGTCCTTCCAATGAGCTTTTTTTCTTTGCTCGTTTAATGCTTTTGACATCAATTGTTGTTTTGTAATGATTTTTATTTTTTTTTTTTGATTGCGTTTTTCTTTAATTTTCTGTTTTTATTTTTTTGTTATTCCTATTTCATTAACCTCTTGACTTTAAAAAATTGTCGTCTTCACTTGCATTAGCTGAGGAGGTAAATGTCAAGTGGGAAGAAAAGCATTAAAAAAAAACAATAGTAAATATACAATCTGTCTATATATATATAAGAGTCGCGTTACTGACTTACTGATTCATCATCGCACAGCCCAAACGGCTGAACCTAGAATCATGAAATTTTGACAGAGACAGTAGTTTTTGGTTATGTAAATCCACTAAGAAAATTTTGGAAAATTGTACATTTAGAGGTAAAACTGGGATTCTTAATAATATTACCTAATATTAGTGATACAACAAAAATTTTAAATGCATCTGTATCTACTCCTAAAATCAGCCGATGGGTGTTTGGTACTTTTTTGAAATTCGTACTTTTGAGGGATAAAAATGTGTAATAAAGATGATTTTGGTACCTTTTTTGGCCCTTTATAACTTTTTAACTAATAAACATAATACAATTTTTGTAAATATTTTGAACATATCTTCCAAAATTATGAGACACCTGTTTCGTACTTTTTTAAAATTCAGTCCAATTTGGGTGTAAAAGGTACTTTTTTAGCACATTAAAAGTTTTTCGACTTACTGACGTGTACCTATTAAATTACGTACTAATCCTTTAATATTTATTGAAACAAAATATTTGCTATTTCACTGGGGAAAAAAAGTACCAAAAAGGGGAAAAGCGGGAAATTTCATTTATTCAAACTCATTGCGGCAAATTTTTAAAAAATAGTTAATTTACTCACACAAAATATACTATTGGTATATTATTTTGGAATTCGGGTACTAAGCCCTATATAGGATCAAATTTGGGTAAATTTTTTGGTACTTTTTGAAAGCACAGTTTTTCTGGAACAAATGAATGCAGATTTGAATAGTTTGAGTTTTATTTGTGATATATAGATTTAAACACGGAAAATGTTTAAAACTTAATTCTAGAAAAAGTCTATTCTAAGGCGAAAAGAGGGAAAATGGAATTTATTCCCCTTTTGGTACTTTTTCTCTCTTCAAATCATACTCTTTGTATGTTCTATAATATAAATCTAAAACACGTGATTATTAAACATACTAGGTCCATTTTGAATAAGATTCTTTAAGAGAGAACTATTTAGTACTTTTTATCTCTCAAATGGTACTTTTTGAATTTTCTAAAATATTCAACCAAGAAACATAAATTTGAACATGCATGGTCCTAACTTAATAATAATCTGTAAGTGGGGATTCTTTAGTACTTTTCCATTCTCAAATTGTACCTTTTGGATTCTCAATAATGGGAAACCGAAACACATGACATAGTGTCCTTATTAAATGAGAATTTATTGAGAGCGATTTTTGTACATTTTCGTTTTTCAGATGGTACTTTTTGAAGTTTTTACGATATTGAACATAGAAATATAAAATTTAACATGTGGAGACTTGAGTGAATGAGAATCTAAAAAAAGGGACTTTTGGTACATATTTCATCAAATTATAAATATTTATTGAATTTTCTTTAGCGAATGCAAATTTATTCACATTATAAATGTCGATAATATTGAACATAAAAAACAAAAACATTCAACAAGTAAGAAATTATAGTCGGGCGAGGCCGACCATATAATACCCTACACCAATTATAAAAATAAATTGTGACTTATTATTCATAATAAAGCATTTAAGTCTCACATATACTTTAGCCATTTTTTGTTGAATAAAATTCATATTTCGAAGTGAGCTTTGTATAGGGACGAGGGTCAAATGTAGCCCCATCATCAAAAAATTCATCAGGGTCATGAAGGCTGGTATAGAACTTAGTTTAGCAGCTTTTAGTCGAGATACAAGTTTATTGAACATAATAACTTAAAAGCCATATTGGGGGGTTAAGTTGTATGATGGCTAAGTCAAATATTGGACCGATGTTACCCATTTTCAATAGGATTCGTCCCTAGTACAATAGATGACCATGTGCAAAATTTTATTGAATTATCTTCAAAATTGTGACCTGTACTTTGATTACAAGGTTTACAAGCCCTTTTCGGCGGTTCAGTTGTATTGGGGCTAGGTGAAATAATAAACCAATCATAACCATTTTCAATAGGTTTCGTCACTGAGACAATGGAAGATCATGTACCAAATTTGAATTGAATTATCTTCAGAAATGCGACCTGTAGTTTGATTACAAGACTTACATGGACGGACGGACAAACCCACTAAAGTTATGTAGGCCATAATAAAAAACTTTTAATCAATTAAAATTTTCTATTAAAGTTATAAAAATTTTGTATATATTTAATTTTGGTTAGGGTAGCGAAGCACCCAGGGTATACTACTTATGTATAAGGTAAAAAGTAAAGTGAAAATAAATACAATTTTGTATTACCATTTGCATTAACTATTGGAGAATAAATATTTGACATTTTTAATCATAATCCTTTTATGTATGTCAAGACTAAAATGTTAATTAATTGTATCTTAGCATGATGTTCGGCGGGAACATCAGCATTTTGAAGCCACCCTTATGTATGTATATTCATAAGGCTTTGAAACATATTTTAATAACAATTAAAATTCCTAATTTTCAGTCATATCCCAAAACATAGAATCAACAATCCTTAAGAACAAAACAACCAATTTATTTATTATGCGATCAAATTTTTAAAGGTCTTATGAGCAACAAATAACAAAAATGTTAAATGCCGCAAAAAAGCGAAAAATATTGAAATTTCCTTAAGAAAAATTATACAGCAACATACAACAGATGACGCCGTTTTTGGAAGTCAAAAGTTTTTCAGTTGATTTTGTTTTATTCTTTACAATTTGCTTCACTTACTTATGGTGAAAAGAAAATAAAACAAAAAAACATTTTTAAGTTTAACCCTTCAATTGAGCAATTGTTTTTAGTCACGCTACACAGAGGTTGTGGGTATGTGGGAGATTTCTATACTGCTAAAAATATAAAACCGAAAATTTTTTTTATAATTTTTGTTGAATTGAAGCCGAAGGAAAAGCTGTGATCGAAAAGAGCTTTCGTATCACGAAGTCCTAAATCGAAATTTAAGATTTTATGTTCGATTTGGAAAAGAAAATTATGAATTTGTATTAAGTAGAGCGCATTTGCAATTCGTTTTCGCCCCTCAATTAGCCCCATTTTCATGTTACACTTTCCTTACATACCATTTTCTTCCATTTTTTTGCAAGTTTCACATTCCTGACAGTTTAAATAATTTTGTTTCTTCTCTAAATTTGGCAGCGCAAACTTGTAACTGAAAATAAAAGTATTATTTAACTTTACAACAACGAAAGCTGTAATAATAAAGTAGAGCACCCTCATTTATATCCTGTGTGTAATTATACACTTTATCTTTATCTGCGAAAAAAAAGAAAAGGATACAAAGTAGAAAAAAACCTAAAACTTAAAAAAAAAAGAAACCGAAACGAAATGAGCTCGCGCCGTCTAAACACGCATATTTGCCAAAAAGGAATGTGTGTCTGTAATTTGACTCTAAAACTCAACAACAAGAGAAAAAAAAAATAAAAGAAATTACTTCAAATTAAGTTAAAGAATTATTTCGCTCTTTTGCTTCAACGTTTTGTGCGATTTTTAATGAAAAATAACAAATTCTACTAATTTGTGAAAAAGAGTTAATAAATCATTTGGTGTTGGCTGCTGCTCTAGTTTTTTTTTCGGCATTCTTGTTTAAATTGGGTTAAATTTACAACTTCTTATTAAATGTTTAATTTATTCCAAAGATTTTTATATTCTTTTGTGGTCTTTAATTTACTTTGCTGGTGTGTTTAAACTTTTGTTACTTACCTTTTGGCAAAATCATCAAATTTAAAAGTTTTCTCGACCATGCCATCATCTGTTAATAGGGTGGAGGGAAAAAAAATAAAAGAAAACAAAAGAAACGAAAATGGCATGAGTAAAAAAAAAACAAAAAACACAAGTTTTCTACTTTTCTTACCTGCAATTTCTTCATTTTCTTCATCGTCATCATCGCTGCGTTCGAAATTTTCACCATCATTTTGGTCATTTTCACTGGGGTCAACTGCAAAAAAAAAAAAAAAATGAAAATGGATTTAAAATCGTTATCAATTAAGAAACTAGTTTCTGAGATTTTTTGTTGATCAATTTTCGAAAGAACTTTTATAAAAAAGGAAAAGCCAATCAAAAAGTATTGTTCTAAAAAAGACTGTCAAACAACAACAGAATTAGAAAACGAAATCAGTTAAATTGAAGTAAGTTTAAAGCTGCTTAAACTTTGTTTAAAAGAAGTTTATACAACAGTTAGGGGTATATGTATGTGTAGTATAAAGTATTTATACCCTACACCACTATAGTGGGGAGTGTATTATGCGTTTGTGGTGATGTTTGTAACACCCAAAAATATTGGTCCTACACCCACCCTAAAGTATACCAATCGGCTCAGAATTACTTTCTGAGTTGATTAAGTTATGTCCGTCCGTCCGTTTGTGAGTCCATGTAAAACTTGTGTACACGCTACAGGTCGCAATTTTCCATGTAATTTAATGAAAATTGGCACATAGTCTTCTTTCGACCCAAGGACGAAGCCTACTGAAAGGGACCGTACCCCCGAAAAGGGCTTTTAATTATATGTATTATATTAAATCTTGTAGAATCTCTACAAAATTTAACAAATCTTAGTTTTATATAAGTTTGAATGATACTGCCGATTTTCATAATAATAAGGCCTCATTTGACCCTAGCCCCCATACAAAGTCCGCTTCAGAAAATGACTTGAAGGTGGAAAGTATCACATTGAAATTCTGCATTAATAACTTTGAAGTCATCGTAAATCGCTCTACCAAAATTTATACGAATAGGACCATATTCACCTTTACCCCCATATAACCCCTCTTTCAGACAATCACTTTTTTAATAACAAATTGTTAAAATATTTCGGAATCAAGGAAAAATGTTTTATTATTACAAAAATAATCCACATTTTTAACATACTCACTGGTGCAGGGTATCATATAGTCGACTATGCCCGACTATACATTCTTACTTGTTTTAAAACGGTAAAATTAATTTAATTTTACATGTGGGCATATCAAAAAAATATATATCATTAGATAGGAAATTATATTTAGTAAAAACAAGTAGTATAACTATATTTAAACATTTTAGGTCTCCTTGTTTCACATTAAGCACTACTATATACATTTTAAACAAAAAGCTATAATATTTAAATTTTCTCCCACCAAAAACATTGATTTAAATCTTTAGCTCAGTCCAGTTCAACTGATTCAAAAAATAAACAAACATTTTTAAACTGCTTTTGACATTTGTAGAAGAATAATAAAAAAGAGAGAGTCAATAAACCAATATATTCTGCATGACAAACAAAGCCTGTCATGGCAATTTGGCAATAATACGTTAGATTTCAGCCATAGACATATAAATATTTTTTTTATTTCGCAAAATTAACAAAAATACTTATACAATATGCAATAGCAATAACAACAAAAAAATTAACTGCAACATACAGCCATAAATACCATTATCATCATTTCTATCAACAAACTTACAAACACACACACACACAGAGGCTGTCAGACCGACATAATATGGGTGGACTTCAAAAAGTATGAAATTTGCCAAATACTGTTAAAGTCTTTTAGACATTTAGACTTGATGACAAGTACAACAATACATAAATGGGCGCATACTTATACACTTGTAGACATTTTTAAAGCATGTAAGCACTAGCGATAATGCATTAATTTTATTTATTTTTTTCCTGCACTCTACTTTGTAGGCGAATCTTATAAGGTTGTTTATTGGAATGCTATTTTTCTACAAAACAAATAATTGCAAATTTCTAACAAAAATTAGAATTATCCAAAACTGATCTAAAAAAAGGCATTTTTTTAAATTTTGTAAAAAATTATTCCAAAATTTTTTTATAGATTTTTAAGATTTTTAGCAAGAAAAAAAAAAAACAAAAAGAATCTTTGAAAACGAGAACGTTCTATGTACAAAAAGAGAATTTTTCATAACTTTCTAAAACTAAATTTTATAAAAATAATTTGAAAATTTTCTATAACAATTTTTACAACATTTTCTACACAAATATTATCTTTCGAAAATTTTTTGAAAAAAGAAAATTTTTTGAAAATGCTTTAAGAGAGAATTTTTGAAAATTTGCTATAAATACAGAAAAAGAATATAAGCTATAAAAATTAAAAACTAACTAACTAACTAACTAACTAACTAACTAACTAACTAACTAACTAACTAACTAACTAACTAACTAACTAACTAACTAACTAACTAACTAACCAACCAACTAACTAACTAACTAACTAACTAACTAACTAACTAACTAACTAACTAACTAACTAACTAACTAACTAACTAACTAACTAACTAACTAACTAACTAACTAACTAACTAACTAACTAACTAACTAACTAACTAACTAACTAACTAACTAACTAACTAACTAACTAACTAACTAACTAACTAACTAACTAACTAACTAACTAACTAACTAACTATCTATCTATCTATCTATCTATCTATCTATCTATCTATCTATCTATTATCTATCTATCTATCTATCTATCTATCTATCTATCTATCTATCTATCTATCTATATATCTATCTATCTATCTATCTATCTATCTATCTATCTATCTATCTATCTATCTATCTATCTATCTATCTATCTATCTATCTATCTATCTATCTATCTATCTATCTATCTATCTATCTATCTATCTATCTATCTATCTATCTATCTATCTATCTATCTATCCATCCATCCATCCATCCATCCATCCATCTATCTATCTATCTATCTATCTATCTATCTATCTATCTATCTATCTATCTATCTATCTATCTATCTATATATCTATCTATCTATCTATCTATCTATCTATCTATCTATCTATCTATCTATCTATCTATCTATCTATCTATCTATCTATCTATCTATCTATCTATCCATCCATCCATCCATCCATCCATCTATCTATCTATCTATCTATCTATCTATCTATCTATCTATCTATCTATCTATCTATCTATCTATCTATCTATCTATCTATCTATCTATCTATCTATCTATCTATCTATCTATCTATCTATCTATCTATCTATCTATCTATCTATCTATCTATCTATCTATCTATCTATCTATCTATCTATCTATCTATCTATCTATCTATCTATCTAACTAACTAACTACCTAGTAAACTAACTAACTAATTCCTTTAAGGAATTATGAGATTTTTGCCAATCCTTAAGTAGGATATCTAAAAATCGTCACATATCACAAAAAAAGAAAATTCAAACGTAAGAAAACTTTATAATACAAACACAGACAATTATGGATATAAATATAAATATGGCTAATGTAAACCAAATAATAGATAAATTTTGAAATCAGAAAATAAAAACTGTCCACCTACTTACTAAAATAAAACTTGTAATGAATTTTTGGCACAAACAGAATAAACGAAAAAAAAAAAACGTATACTCTATGTACATCCAAATAAATGCATACGCCTAAAGGGCGTACACCAGGGCGTATTCATAACAAAAATATTGTATTATTCCTATTGCAAAAAAAGTAAATTAAAGATTAAATTTCAAATAAAATATAATAATATTATTTTTAGTAAAATAAAATATCAAATATTTATTTCTTCATAATTTTTTTAGATTAATTCTCAAAGTTTGCTTTAAACTAGTGTTTTATTTTTTATTGTCAGGGTGATATCTGTTTCAGTATTATTATTTTGTCATATTGTTTTAATTTAAAAAAAAATATATGTTCTTTTTATTGTGTCTGTTTGTGGAAGTTATCTCACATTTGTTTTATTATTTGTTTGTTTATCCTTGTCTAAAGTATCAATAAAAATTTAAATTATAATTTGACAACAATAGCAAATTGAAAATATCGAAAAAAAAAAAATCTCATACTCAAAATTCTAAATATCAGAGCAAAACAAATACAAATATGGTTATCAAAGAAAGAACCCTACAAACATTTTCTATTGCGGAAGTTACCCGTGTGAAACTTCCAAACGTGCTAAAAGCTCGCCAGCGATGTTGCGGAAGTATAAGAATTCTTGTCACCAGTCGGGAAGAACTGATGCCGAGCTGGGGAACGTCTAATAGTAACTTGGAAGATACTTCTGGAAGACCCGCAGAAGAAACTTCTAGATGACTCTTGGAAGTAAGGTATTGCCAAAGACTCTTCTAGATGTGACTAGGAAGTCACTTCTTGAAGTGACTACCTAGTATCCTCTAGAAGTGTTCCTATCTTATCTTCTAGAAGATGAGTTTTCTCTTCTTCTAGAAGAAGAGTATTCTCTTCTTCTTGAAGATGAGTATTCTCGTCTTCTAGAAGATGAGTTTTCTCTTCTTCTATTTGTATACTCACCAAAATAAAATCTATAAAAATAAATCTAAATAAAATTAAATTTTATAGTTTTTATTGAATTAATTGAAATTAAAATAGTAGAAAAAATAACTGATTTAACAACTAATCTAAAAAAAGTAATATATGTACATTAGACCGACTCACAAAAACTGGTGCTTGAGTTACCCCCCTCATAATATTCGCTGTTATGTAATATGATGTTACCCAAAATATTTTCGGTTAAGTGTTGTCCATTCGTGAGCTGGACAGTTTTAAAGAAAATATCGTATGGGAACACGATTCTTCATGTTAAATTCAATATTTTATCCAGCTTCAAAAAATCTTTGTTATGTTTTATAATGGTTCCCAAAATATTTCTAGTCTATCGGTGGCCGTTCGTGAGCTGAACCGGTTACAAAAAAGTCCCTTTTTAGTTATTTTGTTTTAAATTATACAGCATTTCTTAAACAATATATACAGTATGTGGTATCATTTGAAAGGTTTTTTGAAGCCAAGTCTAGTGGTGCGCAAAATTTGCAAAATTGTGCATATATTTAATTTTTCTTAGTAAAAACCTAACAATTTTAAATATTTTGGAATATGACAATTATAAGCAAACGGTTATTTATGATTAATACATCATTGGACGCGACTTTAAAATACCTTTTAAACGATACCCCGTATTGGATATTTTGTTTCAAAACAAACAAAAATTTAAAAAAATAATTCCAAAATACCTTTTTTTAATTTGGTTCAGCGGTCACTTAAAATATTTTGGGAATCATCATAAAACAAAGCAAGGTAAATTTTGGGAGGGGTAACAAAAACACGTTTTTGCTTTCCATACAGAGGGAGTCGGTCTAATGTACATATGTATCAAAAATTTAGAATTATTACCTTATAATAAGATAATTTTCAGGGAATCTGTATTAATATTCCAACTGCTGACTGGTATACTTCCAAAAATTGTAAAACGTTGGACTCTAAAATATTTTTGTAGTTCTTCATCAATTTTATGATTAATCCATCAAATTGTAAGAGTTATATTATGGAACGCATTAATCCTTCAACGAAATAAACCAAAATAATGTTATAATTAATATTGAATATACATACTTTTGTATTTATTGAAATTACCAGTTATACTTTAGGAAGCAATAAAAATAGGATTCTCTCATGTCCAATACATTTACCACCAAAGTTTAAACGGTCAGATCCATTTTTTACATTTTCTGCAAATAATCGACATTTTTAGTAGAACCACGTGATGAAATAAGACATTTATAACTTACCAGATCCCTTTTTTATATTTTAATTCAGTTAGAAGTATTTTAATATTAGCTACTGCTTTCTAAAAAATAAAATAATTAAAAATTAATTAATTTATTTATTGTTTTGAATCAATAAAAACATTACCTTTCATGAACATTTTTTCAATAACTTGGAATTAAACCGTCTATAAAGATCTGAAATTACTAAGTCATGGATTATTTTTTAAATTATTTACAGTCACTAACGATAGAAACACCTTAACGACCCTAAACGGGATATTTCTTTTGACATTTTTTGTTTGCTCTCTTCTAATACTTAGGTTCAATATCTTGGGAACAGCATGCTAAATATTAAGAATATTAGTATCTTATGATAGGTCATAGAAAGACCTGGTGTTAATAACTAAAAAAGTACCTATAATTAGAATAATTAAATCCAAAGCTATATGGAAATTAATAAAATTGTATTTATTTAAAAAAGGTGGGTTTAAAACTATCTGATTTCAATATTAAATATCTTATATGGGCAATTTCGTGTCGAGTGACCCAAGTCAAAAAATAATTTATGTATAAAACAGTAGTATTAATTTCAATATAGTGATTCCAGACCTAAACGCGCAAATAGTTTTAAAAATATTGAAAGTTAAGATTTAACTCAAATAAATCTAAATATGTTAAAAATGCAATGTTCATCAAATGATAGCCGAAATGTACAACTTGAAAAAGTCTTTAAATGCTTATACCTCCTAAACGAATTAAGAGAGAGTCGAAATTTAATATAAAAACATTTTTAATGAAACATATTAGACTTTTTTAAAAATAATGGAAATGGAAGCCGTTTAGAGTTGTTAACATATTCCTAAAATAGTATTTTAATATGGCAACTTACTTTTTAATTTTATTTATATAATCCTTCCTTATACTTTTTGGTATATATTTAATACACTTCGCCAATTAAGAAAACCTTCTTAAATGTTTATTAACAGTTGATTTTTAACACAACACTGTCATATTGTTTTTTATTACTTAAGATTCACAATATTTTAATTACACTATTTTTCTATGAACATTAAATTCAAGAACTCATTTAAGTTTTACGATGAATAATTAAAACTGAACATGACTGAACAAAACACAAAACATCACTGAACTTAACAAAATTTCTGCATTATTTATTTTTATTTTTTTTTTCACGCTAAAAAAATGGAGTATTTATATTTTTTGTTTTTGTACTCTTCTTACTATCATCCGGAAGTAACCTAAAAGTATACTTCCAGACGGCGAAAACTAGAAATCAATGTATTTTGTTTTTGTAAAATGTGTGCTCTCGTCTGACAATTGTACAGAAGTGACTACAATCCACACTTCCAGATGAATAAAATACAACATTAATGTGAACACTCTTCAAACTGTCTTCCAGAAGTGACATAAACATACAAATCAAGAAGATACAAATTAGGAAACAATGTATTTTGTTATTGTAAAATGTGTGTTCTCACCCAACTCTCATACAGAAGTCACTAAAACGTATACTTCCAGATGAAAAAAATTCAACAGGCATGGTTTTTTGTTTAAGCAAAATGGATGCACTCTTCTAACTATCATCCGGAAGTAACTTAAAAGTATATTTCTAGAAGACGAAAATTCGAAATCAATGTATTTTGTTTTTGTAAAATGTGCGTTCTCGTCTGACAATCGTCCAGAAGTGTTTCTGACGTGGCGTCTGGGGTGATGCGCAATAGTTTTCTCTTTTAAATGTTTGAAGGGAATAATTTGTATTCATTGTATGTTTGTAGTTGTTTAAATAAATTACCCTTCAAACATTTAGAAGACAAAACTATTGCGCATCACCCCAGACGCCACGTCAGAAACACTTCTGGACGATTGTCAGACGAGAACGCACATTTTACAAAAACAAAATACATTGATTTCGAATTTTCGTCTTCTAGAAATATACTTTTAAGTTACTTCCGGATGATCGTTAGAAGAGTGCATCCATTTTGCTTAAACAAAAAACCATGACTGTTGAATTTTTTCATCTGGAAGTATACGATTTTGTGACTTCTGTATGAGAGTTGGGTGAGAACATACATTTTACAATAACAAAATACATTGTTTCCTAATTTGTATCTTCTTGATTTGTATGTTTTTGTCACTTCTGGAAGACAGTTTGAAGAGTGTTCACATTAATGTTGTATTTTATTCATCTGGAAGTGTGGATTGTAGTCACTTCTGGACGATTGTCAGACGAGAGCACACATTTTACAAAAACAAAATACATTGATTTCTAGTTTTTCGCCGTCTGGTAGTATTCTTTTAGGTTACTTCCGGATGATAGTAAAAAGAGTACAAAAACAAAAAAATATAAATACTCCATTTTTTAGCGTGAACGCGAAAAAAAATAAAAATAAATAATGCAGAAATTTTGCTAAGTTCAGTGATGTTTTGTGTTTTGTCCAGTCATGTTCAGTTTTAATTATTCATTGTAAAACTTAAATGAGTTATTGAATTTAATGTTCATAGAAAAATAGTGTAATTAATATATTGTGAATCTTAAGTAATAAAAAACAATATGACAGTGTTGTGTTAAAAGTCAACTGTTAATAAACATTTAAGAAGGTTTTGTTAATTGGCGAAGTTTATTAAATATATACCAAAAAGTAATTATCTTCAAGGATTATATAAATAAAATTAAAAAGTAAGTTGTCATATTTTGCATTAAAATACTATTTTAGGAATAAGTCAACAACTCTAAACGGCTTCCATTTCCATTATTTTTAAACGAAGTCTAATATGTTTAATTAAAAATGTTTTTATATTAAATTTCGTCTTTCTCTTAATTGGTTTAAGAGTTATAAGCATTTAGAGACTTTTTCAAGTTGTACGTTTCGGCTTTCATTTGATGGACATTGCATTTTAACCTATTTAGATTTATTTGAGTTAAATCTTAACTTTCAATATTTTATAAACTATTTGCGCGTTTAGGTTCTGTTTCTAGATTACGTATGATCACTTTGAGCTAAAATTTTATTTGTATTTCATTATCGTAACAAAAACAAAATACATTAAGATTTTTACTTAAAGTATTCAAACCCTATCTGGAATCATTATATTGAAATTAATACTACTAATTTATACATACATTATTTTTTGACTTGGGTCACTCGACACGAAATTGCCCATATAAGATAATTAATATTGAAATCAGATATCTTTAAACCCACCTTTTTTAAATAAATACAATTTTATTAATTTTCATATAGCTTTGGATTTAATTATTATAATTATAGGTACTTTTTTAGTTATTAACATCAGGTCTTTCTATGACCTATCATATGATACTAATATTCTTAATATTGAGCATGCCGTTCCCAAGATATTAAACCTAAGTAGATAGTTTTTGAACGTGTATAACTCCTTAATTAGAAGAGAGCAAACAAAAAATAGTATTGCAGTATTAGTGTCAAAAACAATATCCCGTTTAGGGTCGTTAAGGTGTTTCTATCGTTAGTTATAATTTTAAAAATAATCCATGGCTTAGTAATTTCAGATCTTTATAGATGGTTTAATTCCAAGTTATTTAAAAAATGTTCATGAAAGGTAATGTTTTTATTGATTCAAAATAATAAATAAATTAATTAATTTTTAATTATTTATTTTTTTAGAAAGCAGTAGCTAATATTGTATCCCCTATTAAAATACTTCTAACCGAATTAAAATATAACAAAGGGATCTGGTAAGTTATATATGTCTTATTTCATCACGCGGTTCGATTATTTGCAGAAAAAGTAAAAAATGGATCTGACCGTTTAAACTTTGGTGGTAAATGTATTGGACATAAGAGAATCCTATTTTTATTGCTTCCTAAAGTATAACAGGTAATTTCAATAAATACAAAAGTATGTATATTCAATATTAATTATAGCATTATTTTGGTTTATTTTGTTGAAGGATTAATGCGTTCCAAAATATAAATCTTACAATTTGATGGATTGATCATAAAATTTATGAAGAACTACAAAAATATTTTAGAGTCCAACGTTTTACAATTTTTGGAAGTATACCAGTCAACAGTTGGAATATTAATACAGATTTCCTGAAAATTATCTATTATAAGGTAATAATTCTAAATTTTTGATACATATGTATGTACACTCCCACTCTGTATGGAAAGCAAAAACGTGTTTTTGTTACCCCTCTCAAAATTTACCTTGCTTTGTTTTATGATGATTCCCAAAATATTTTAAGTCTAGGGATGACCGTTCGTGAGCTGGACTAAATTAAAAAAAGGTATTTTGGAATTATTTTTTTTTAAATTTTTGTTTTGAAACAAAATATCCAATACGGTGTATCGTTTAAAAAGTATTTTAAAGCCGCGTCCAATGATGTATTAATCATAAATAACCGTCTGCTTATAATTGTCATATTCCAAAATATTTAAAATTGTTAAGTTTTTCACTAAGAAAAATAAAATGTATGCACAATTTTGCAAATTTTGCGCACCACTAGACTTGGCTTCAAAAAACTTTTCAAATGATACCACATACTGTATATATTGCTTAAGAACTGCTGTATAATTTAAAACAAAATAACTGAAAAGGGACTTTTTTGTAACCGGTTCAGCTCACGAACGGCCATCGATAGACTAGAAATATTTTGGGAACCATTATAAAACATAACAAAGATTTTTTGAAGCTGGGTAAAATATTGAATTTAACATGAAGAATAGTGTTCCCATACGATATTTTCTTTAAAACTATCCAGCTCACTAATGGACAGCACTTAACCGAAAATATTTGGGTAACATCATATTACATAACAGCGAATATTTTGAGGGGGTAACTCAAGCACCATTTTTTGTGAGTCGGTCTAATGTACATATATTACTTTTTTAGATTAGTTGTTAAATCAATTATTTTTTCTACTATTTTAATATCAATTATTTCAATAAAAACTATAAAATTTCATTTTATTTAGATTTATTTTTATAGATTATATTTTGGTGAGTATACAAATAGAAGAAGAGAAAACTCATCTTCTAGAAGACGAGGATACTCATCTTCTAGAAGAAGAGAAAACTCATCTTCCAGAAGAAGAGAAAATTCATCTTCTTGAAGATAAGATAGGAACACTTCTAGATGATACTAGGTAGTCACTTCAAGAAGTGACTTCCTAGTCACATCTAGAAGAGTCTTTGGCAATATCTTACTTCCAAGAGTCATCTAGAAGTTTCTTCTGCGGGTCTTCCAGAAGTATCTTCCACGTTACTCTTAGACGTTCCCCAGCTCGGCATCAGTTCTTCCCGACTGGTGACAAGAATTCTTATACTTCCGCAACATCGCTAGCGAGCTTTTAGCACGTTTGGAAGTTTCACACGGGTAACTTCCGCAATAGAAAATGTTTGTAGGGTTAATACTATTGACATTTTGTTTGTGATATGTTTATGTGTGCATGTAAATAGAGTGACAAATTACCCTACAAACATTTTCTATTGCGGAAGTTACCCGTATGAAACTTCCAAACGTGCTAAAAGCTCGCCAGCGATGTTGCGGAAGTATAAGAATTCTTGTCACCAGTCGGGAAGAACTGATGCCGAGCTGGGGAACGTCTAAGAGTAACGTAGAAGATACTTCTGGAAGACCTGCAGAAGAAACTTCTAGATGACTATTGGAAGTAAGGTATTGCCAAAGACTCTTCTAGATGTAACTAGGAAGTCACCTATTGAAGTGACTACTTAGTATCATCTAGAAGTGTTCCTATCTTATCTTCTAGAAGATGAGTTTTCTCTTCTTCTGGAAGAGGAGTATTCTCTTCTTCTAGAAGAAGAGTATTCTTTTCTTTTAGAAGATGACTATTCTCTTCTTCCAGAAGATGAGTTTTCTCTTCTTCTATTTGTATACTCACCAAAATAAAATCTATAAAAAAAATCTAAATAAAATTAAATTTTATAGTTTTTATTGAAATAAAAATAGTAGAAAAAATAATTGATTTAACAACTAATCTAAAAAAAGTAATATATGTACATTAGACCGACTCACAAAAAATGATGCTTGAGTTACCCACTTCAAAATATTCGCTGTTATGTAATATGATGCAACCCAAAATATTTTCGGTTAAGTGTTGCCCATTCGTGAGCTGGACAGTTTTAAAGAAAAAATTCAATATTTTACCCAGCTTCAAAAAATCTTTGTTATGTTTTATAATGGTTCCCAAAATATTTCTAGTCTTCAATGGCCGTTCGTGAGCTGAACCGGTTACAAAAAAGTCCCTTTTTGGTTATTTTTTTTTTTTTAATTATACAGCATTTCTTAAACAATATATACAGTATGTGGTATCATTTGAAACCAAGTCTAATTTGCAAAATTGTGCATACATTTTATTTTCCTTAGTGAAAAACCTAACAATTTTAAATATTTTGGAATATGACAATTATAAGCAGACGGTTATTTATGATTAATACATCATTGGACGCTGCTTTAAAATACCTTTTAAACGATACCCCGTATTGGATCTTTTATTTCAAAACAAACAAAAATTTAAAAAAAATAATTCCAAAATACCTTTTTTTAATTTGATCCAGCTCACGAACTGTCATCTTTAGACTTAAAATGTTTTGGGAATCATCATAAAACAAAGCAAGGTAAATTTTGAGAGAGTTAACAAAGACACGTTTTTGCTTTCCATACAGAGTGAGTCGGTCTAATGTACATATGTATCAAAAATTTTGAATTATTACCTTATAATAATAAGATAATTTTCAGGAAATCTGTATTAATATTCCAACTGTTGACTGGTATACTTCCAAAAATTGTAAAACGTTGGACTCTAAAATATTTTTTTAGTTCTTCATAAATTTTATGATCGATCCATCAAATTGTAAGAGTTATATTTTGGAACGCATTAATCCTTCAACGAAATAAACAAAAATAATGTTATAATTAATATTGAATATATGTACATACATACTTTATTATAACAGGTATTTATTGAAATTACCTGTTATACTTTAGGAAGCAATAAAAATAGGATTCTCTTATGATCAATACATTTCCCACCGAAGTTTAAACGTTCAGATCCATTTTTTACATTTTCTGCAAATAATCGACATTTTTAATGGAACCGCGTGATGAAATAACATACCAGATCCCTTTTTTATATTTTAAATCGATTAGAAGTATTTTAATAGGGGGTACAATATTAGCTACTGCTTTCTAAAAAAAAAATAAAATAATTAAAAATTAATTTATTTATTTATTTATTACACATTTATTTATTACACAACATTACCTTTCATGAACATTTTTTAAATAACTTGGAATTAAACCGTCAATCCATAAAGATCTGAAATTACTAAGTCATGGATTATTTTAAAATTATTTACAGTCATTAACAATAGAAACACCTTAACGACCCTAAACGGGAATTGCTTTTGACACTAATACTGCAATCAGTGTTGCCAAAACCTAATTGCGAAAAAGTGCTAGATTGTTTTGAAAAAAAATGCTAGAAAGTGCTAAAAATAAAGAAAAAAATGCTAGAAAAAGTGCTAACAAAAATAAGGTATTTTATTGTAAAATATTTAAATTTTTAAAATAATCTACATAAATAATACTCCACTTATTATGGGTCGATTTTAATACAGAACAAAATGTTTATAATAACTAGTTTTAGAGTTTTTCGATTCTTACTTTATCCCAAAAAGAGGATTTTTTATATGGCTCCCCTGGAATTTGTCTAAAATAGCTTTATTTTTGTGTATTTTTTAACTGCATAAATAATGTTTTTACCTTAATACGCAAACGTACTAAATCCACTTATTATGGGATGATTTTAATACGGAATAAGAAATGCTTATTCAATAATTTTTTTGAATTTTTTAGATCGGAAGTAAACAACGACATTGCAACTAATAATAAAGCCATTAATTCTCGAAACAGTTCTGTCGAAAAATGTTGTGATTAAAAAGTTCCGATGAAATCGTTTCTTTCAATATTTCCATTAATACAAATATTTACATTGGGATACTAGTCCAGATTTTAAAAACAACTACTTCAAACCAGTAGAAAAAGATCTCGAATTTATTGTAAGAAATTTTAATTATAATTGATGGTTTCCAAAAATTGATCTCAATCTCAACAATTTGAATCATAAATCGCTGGAAAAAGATCTAGTTTTGGAAATGTATGTTGAATATAAGATTTTAGTTTAGCTTTGTGCCATTTTCCATAGGAAGTGGCCCTTTTAAAATGTAACTTAAGCTCATCAAATACGAACCGATATTTCTACAGATAACCAGTAAACATTAATTTTTATGTTGTACATAATTAATTAATAATTTATTTTTATCCATATTTTTACAGAAGAACAATTAAAATTGGCAAACAAGAATATGTACAAAAAATCCTCAAATGTGCTAAAAAGGTGCCAAAAACATTTGAAAAATGCTAAAAAAAGGTGCTAGGTGCTAGATTACATTTTTGGGTGCTAAATGAGTTTTAAAAGTGCTAAATCTAGCACTAAAAGTGCTAAATTGGCAACACTGACTGCAATACTATTTTTTGTTTGCTCTCTTCTAATTAAGGAGTTATACACTTTCAAAAACTTAAGAATATTAGTATCATATAAAGGCCTATAATTAGAATAATTAAATCTAAAGCTATATGAAAATTAATAAAATTGTATTTAAAAAAGGTGGTTTTAAAAATATTTGATTTTAATATTAAATATCTTATATGGGCAATTTCGTGTCAAGTGACCCAAGTCAAAAAATAATTTATGTATAAAACAGTAGTATTAATTTGAATATAATGATTCCAGCTAGCGTTTAAATACTTAAGTAAAATTTTAATGTATTTTTTTTTTGTTACGATAATGAAATACAAATAAAATTTTAGCTCAAAGTGATCATACGTAATCTAGAAACAGGACCTAAACGCGCAAATAATTTAAAAAATATTGAAAGTTAAGATTTAACTCAAATAAATCTAAATACATAGGTTAAAAATGCAATATTCATCAAATGAAAGCCGAAACATACAACTTAAAAAAGTCTTTAAATGCTTATAACTCCTACAAAAAACATTTTTAATTAGACTTCGTTTAAAAATAATGGAAATGGAAGCCGTTTAGAGTTGTTAACTTATACCTAAAATAGTATTTTAATGTAAAATATGACAACTTACTTTTTAATTTTATTTATATAATCCTTGAAGATAATTACTTTTTGGTATATATTTAATAAACTTCACCAATTAACAAAACCTTCTTAAATGTTTATTAACATTTGACTTTTAACACAACACTATCATATTGTTTTTTATTACTTAAGATTCACAATATATTAATTACACTATTTTTCTATGTATATTAAATTCAATAACTCATTTAAGTTTTACAATGAATAATTAAAACTGAACATGACAGGACAAAACACAAAACATCACTGAACTTATCAAAATTTCTGCATTATTTATTTTTATTTTTTTCGTGTTCACGCTAAAAAATGGAGTATTTACATATTTTTGTTTTTGTACTCTTCTTACTATCATCCGGAAGTAACCTAAAAGTATACTTCCAGACGGCGAAAACTAGAAATCAATGTATTTTGTTTTTGTAAAATGTGTGCTCTCGTCTGACAATCGTACAGAAGTGACTACAATCCACACTTCCAGATGAATAAAATACAACATTAATGTGAACACTCTTCAAACTGTCTTCCAGAAGTGGCATAATCATACAAATCAAGAAGATACAAATTAGGAAACAATGTATTTTGTTATTGTAAAATGTGTGTTCTCATCCAACTCTCATTCAGAAGTCACTAAAACGTATACTTCCAGATGAAAAAAATTCAACAGTCATGGTTTTCTGTTTAAGCAAAATGGATGTACTCTTCTAACTATCATCTGGAAGTAACTTAAAAGTATATTTCTAGAAGACAAAAATTCGAAATCAATGTATTTTGTTTTTGTGAAATGTGCGTTCTCGTCTGACAATCGTCCAGAAGTGTTTCTGACGTGGCGTCGGGGGTGATGCGCAATAGTTTTGTCATCTAAATGTTTGAAGGGTATATATATGTACGTATGTATACATGAGTGTGTTGAAAAGTTTACCAACTGTTTTGCAAGGAGTCAATGTCTCCAAAGTGTCGCTAATTAATCTAAAAGTATCACTTTAGTCTGGGGAAATAGATTGTCACTTTAGCGTGCCATCTAAATAGTATAATAGTATAACAATAGTATAACAAGTAATCAACACAAACAACTTTATGAGTAGTTATGTAAGCCACCCTAAGTAATCTACGGCAGAGTTAAGTATACGATTATTTCCTCTTTGGACTGATACATGTTTTAATAAGTTGTTACAAAGATAATTTGATTATCAAATTATATTGAAAATCACCAGGTTGAGACAGCCACCACAAACTGCAGAGTTATTATTGTCTTGCTATTCTGTGCGGTATGATTTCGCAAAAATATTTTTTGTTTGTTTTTATTGTTTTCAATAAATCTGTGCCGTGTCTTTTATTTAATGGTTTGTATATCCAAAGGCCTTTAACTGTTTTACAGATTATTTGTTATAAAACGTTGTCGATTTTTTGGTCGCTCTTTGTCATATATCTCGTTTTGCATAATGGAAATATCATATTGTGTAATGACAGTGAAGAGAAAAACAGTGTTTTAAAGGAATGTTTCGATTTCGATATAAACCTGACAGGACCATATGGTAAAGAGAACTTTGAAAATTTTTTAAGGAAAATTTTTTGAAAATACAGAGAAAATCACTAACTTCCAGTAGGTTAGAGTTCTAATTTGGTTGACCGAAGGTTGTGGGTTCGATTCCCATCTGAGGCACTGGTAAAGGAGAGCACAATAGGTTTGATAGAGGTATAGGTGTATTTCTTTTTAAAGTAGAAATGTGAACAAGTAAGAGGTCGAAATGCAAAAATTACATACACAATATAATTTTAAGCTATTATTTTAATAAGGTGATGGCATTGTAGGGAAGTACTTACCACGCTCGCTTACAAATAGGGAGTTAAATGAGTACTTACAAGTTAGCTTGCTAATAAGGAGTTAAGTAAGTAGTTTTGTTTTCTACTCTTAGTTATTGTTATAATGCAAATTATTGTTATAATAAAAAGAATTCGAAGACAAAATGTCAAGGCTAAAAAGTAAGTACTTACATATAACGTTACTTATAAGACATTACTAGACTCCTTCTAAGTAATGTAGACGATATGCAGTATTCATTGTAAAGTAAGTTTTTGGGTAAGTACAAGTCATTTTTGCTGGGATTCCATAGGAAACATTGAGATCCATGTAGCATAAATAAATTTTACTCCTTTCAATCACTGACTCGGTATGGGTTCATAGTATTTGCTTTCCTGTTCATTTCTATTAGTCTATTGTAATACTATTGTAGTATGTCCTGGGCCTTTCTGTCTATCGATGTATACATTTAAATGTTTGTGTTTTCTTTGTGTATTTAATTTACATTGACCAACATAAAAATCATATTTGTATTGCCGAAACATAAACAAAAAACTTTGTATGATGTTGTTTTTAGCATTTCACTGTTTTCAGTGATAAGTAAAGTAAATAGAATAGAATCCCAAACAATTGTATTGTCTGTCAGTTTGTCTATTTTAGTCCATTCTATCACATGTCCGCCTTCAAATACAAATACATACATGAATATGCTTAAGTAAATGATGATATAGTTACAGTTATTTAATACGAAATGAGATGACAATTTTGAAAAATTTCATATTTATAAATGCGTATTTTTAGGAGTGTAGGAGTTTTATAAGGAATCAATGTTTTTCCATTTAGATAATATTTTTCATAAATATCTAACTGCCTGTTGAACTAAAAGGGGTTATCACTTTTGTGGCCTTAAGTAAGGGGTTATCACTTCTGTGGCCTTAAGTAATCTAGACAAAAACGCTTAAGCACTGCACATAAAAAGTCTGCAAAGAACCCATTGATTTTTTCTGCACTAAACATAGAAAGTCTGGAAAGGACCATTTGAATTAATCTTAGAACAAGTACTTATAATATGTTCCATAGCCTTAAATTTCAGATGAAATCTTAAGCTCGGTACAGCTACCCAGAACTGCGGGTTTTAATGTGATAACGAAGTCTAAAATATATTATTTGTTTGTGTGTGTATTATGGTTAACATAAACAAATGTACAAAAATAGATTCAGTGCAAAACAATAAAATGTTCTACTACTAAAAATCACCACAGTCGTAGAAAACGATATAACAATATATATTTTGAAATAAAGTCATGGTTATAGAAATAGCACACCATATGTAGTAAAATTTATACGACGCAATAACTAATTAATTTACAAAAGAGAAAATGTTTTAAAAATTATCGCAAATTTTTCAGTAAAACAAAAACCTTAAAGAACATTTTCTATAAAAGAACATTTTGTAGGAGACAATATTTATGTACAACTTTCTGTAAAAGATAAGATTTTAAAAAAAATTTCTTCAGAAGAGAAAATTAACAAAAATTTATTCAATATTTTCCACATAACAAAAAAAGTAAGAATGTATGGCCGACCATATGATACCCTACACCAGTGAGTAGTATGTAAAATGTCAATTATTTTAAATAATAAACCATTTAAGGGTTTATTGTTTTAATTCCGAAATATTTTAACAATTTGTTGACATAAAAGTGATTTTCTAAAAGAGGGGTTATATTTGGGGCAAGGATAACTATGGACCTATCCTTATAAATTTTGATAGATTTACGTCTACATTAATGTTATTTATGCAGAATTTCATAGTGATACTAGTGTTTATAAGGTTATTTTGATCAAGCCATTTTCCGAAGGGGACTTTGTATGGGGTCTAGGGTCAAATGAGGCCCGATCATTACGAAAATCGGCAGTATCATTTAGACTTATATAAAACCAAGTTGAGCTCAAAAGCCATATTCGGGAAGTACGATTGTTTGCGGGCTAGACGAAATAATGGACCGATTTTAACAATTTTCAATAGGTGTATGTGCCAAATTTTATCAAATTATCTTGAAAATTGGGACAGGCGGACGGACATAGCTAAATCGACTCTGAGCCGTTTGTTATACTTTAAGGTGGGTGTACAAACATCAGCACAAATGCATAATACCCTCCCCTATAGTGGTGTAGGTTATTTATTGATTAATTCTATAAAGAGAAAGTTTATTGAAAAATTTCTATGAAAGAGAATAACTAATTGCATTAAAAAAGTAAACTTATGAAAAGAAGAAAACGGATCGAAAATTTTCTTTAAAAAAATGTATCGAAAATATTTTATAGGTGAGAACGCAGGAAAGCTTTACTTAGCCGGCAATCAGACAAGTAATATTGGAACAAAGTGGAAGTACTTACTTTAGGGGTGAATATCTACTTATTTTGTTAGACGAGGTTCAAACAAATAACTGGTTACAAATGTGCTTAACCTACTTTCCCGGACTTAAACTCGGCTGGCTCTATGGCTGTTTTTAGTGTTTGTATGTCCATCCGCTAAGTCAATGCTCCATTAACAAGTTATTTATTGCGCTATTTGGAATAATTTTTACATAAAAGTATAAATCAACATTTTTTGGAAAAAAAAACTACTGATATCAATTATGGCTCGAATCACTAACTTCTTATTAGTTGGTCAGACACTCTAGAAAATTGGCTACAAATCCTATTCAACACAATGAGGTAATGCTATTGAGAACTACTACTCAAGTATCTTATTAAATAACTACATCACCTAGATTAAAATTTTTCAATAAAATATAAAATTTCTGGAAAATCTTTATACATTGTAAATTTATAAAAAAAACAAAAATTCATGGAAATTCTAAGTGCTATTTTTGCAAACACCTTTGTACGTAAAAAGATATTAATACATCTGATACATGGAAAACTTATTAGTTATTTTAGTTAAGAAGAATTCTGGAGGCAGATGTGTGTCACGTCCGTTACGAGTCAGAAAAGAGAGATATTTGGCAAAAAGCTAATGTATTAACATCAATGTGTCAATTCAATCCTCTTTTAACAAACTCTAATATTTGGATCATGTTGATAATAACAGGGCTGATGATAGCGATATTGTTGTTGACAATGATGATTGTCTCATCATAGACTGGAATCATGACTATAATAAAACAAAATATATTATTAACTAGGTTTTATTTATTTTTATGTATCTATGTGCGACTATTTACAAGTGTGTGTGTGTGTGTAAAGCTGTTGTGATTTGTTTGTGTCTGTTGTTTTGATTTATGTTTGTCAAGAGTTTAAGGTTTGTTTTGTGATAATTTTTCATGTGAGTAACTCATACCGCCGACATCATACTTAATCTTTATTGTGAGTGGGCTACAATCGTTTGTTTTTTCTACTTTCATTTCCAATGACTTTATTTGTATTGTTGAAATGATTTATAGTTTATTGTTTTTATTTATTTATATTTTTCATTATTATTCTTTTGTAGTTAGTTTTTTGTTGTGTCTTGTTGTCTCTTAATTTAGCTCTTGTTTGCTTTTTTCTTATGGCTATAATCTACTTAAGTTTTTTAAGTATAATTCTTATCTTAATTATACAATTTCCTGCTATGTATAAAGAATAGCGTTTATTTTTCTTATATTTCTCCCACATCATGATATTTGCATTATGCCCGTGCATATGCACAACATTTCCTGTCATCATTATTATTGAAATGTTATTACATTAATGCACATCCTTTTTGGAAGGATTTGAGGAGAAAAAAAATGTATTTTTTTGTTTGATGCAATATATTTTTTACGTTGCCTGTTACTTATAAATTTCATGTTGAGTTTAAGTAATTTCCGGTTTTACAGTAAGGGAAATGTATGGAGGTATTTTTTTGAAACTATTGATAGTATATTTTATTAGATACTAGCAGAGTCCGGTACGCGCTACAGGTCTCTAATTTGTTTTATAGCACTTTTCACGTAAAGATCGAAATACAATGCAAATTAATCAATTCAGGCGGTTTAGCTGTATTTGTGTGAAATTTAAAACTACGGAGCTATCTATCTGGAAAATTTTTAATTTCTCAGGAACACTTCTCTAGATCCATGGAATGTAAGCCCGAATTTTTGTCGCATTACTTGTAGAAGTTCTTGAGTTTATCTATTACGAACAAACATGGATTGAGACAGAATGCAAACGGTTCTAAATAAGAATACCTTCTAAATAATATCAAGAAAATAGATCAAAATTTTCAACCTATGTAGGATATAAAACTATATTTGAAGATCCGTTTAAGCTTTTTTGAAGATAGAACATCATACTTATTCCATCATGGATGTAAACATTTCAAACTGACATATATAGTAATGAAACTGACTAATATTCATAAACAAATTATTAAAATTTAGAAAAAATGTATCCCCAAGTAGGACTCGAACTCAAGCCTGGAGAGTATTCAATTAATAACATTAAATACAATTTGTATACCCTACACCACTATAGTGGGGAGGGTATTATGCGTTTGTGTTGATGTTTGTAATACCCAATAATATTGGTGCTACAATTACGTTAAAGTATACCAATCGACTCGAAATCACTTTCTGAATCAATTAAGCCGTCTGCCTGTCTGTGTGTTCACGCTACAGGTTGCAATTTTCTATATAATTTGATAAACTTTTCTTTTGACCAAAGGACGAAGCCTATTGAAAATTGTTGAAACCTGTTCATTATGTAATATTTTGAGTCCTCAGTCTAGGAGTTGGGTGTTCGATTTCTACCAGAGAACAATAAAATATTGAATTCTTTAAAAACTTAGGCTTCTCCTATTACTATTGTCAGTACTATTAACATTTTTTATTTATTTGTAAATTCATGAACACACTTGCTTTCACACTTTAGTCATTTCCCTCGTTCGTTCTTTTTTCTTGTCTTTTTTTTTCCTACACAATATTTTCAGAATTTTATTGCAACATATTTCATTCATATTACTTTCTAGTTTAGCAAGCTGCATTTTCCATAAAGTCTAAATTTTATGCAGACCAAACGAGATGATGACAATAAAACGTGTCATTTAAATGTGTTCCATTCATACTTTACTACAGCTCTTACACCTTACAATCCGACAGTATGTGTGGAATAGTTCCAGTAATTCTGTTTTTAAAGCAAAGATTTAATTTATACATAGGAATCATTGCATGTAACATGTCCAGTAAAATGGAATAATAACCTAATAATGTTAAGGGAAACGGATGACTCTGATTTCTAAAATAACTACATTTGTCAGCCAAATAACTAAACGTTAATGAAATGTGTTAAATTAGAACATTATAAGAACTACAGGGTTATTTAAAAACAGTAGTCCCTACTGCAAGTGAAAGTTGTGTAGAATATTAAAGTAAATTTTAAACAAATAAGACATTATAGTCGGGCGAGGCCGACCGTATAATACCCTACACCAGTTATAAAAATAAAATGTGATTTAGTTTTCATAATTAAGTGGAATTGTACCTTGCCTCAGATATACTTAAGCAATTTATTGTTGGATGAAATTGTGGACATTTAAGTCATATTTTGAAGGGGGCTTTGTATAGGGGCTAGGGTCAAATGAGGCCATATAATTATAAAATTCATGAATGACATCAAGGCTAGTATATAACTTAGTTTTGCAGCTTTTTGTCGAGATACGAGTATATTAAACATAATTATGAACATAAAAGAGCTATTCGGCAGGTTGAGTTATATGGGGTCTAGGTGAATAATGTTCCAATGTTATCCATTTTCAATAGGCTTCGACTCTGGTACAATAGAAGATCATATGCCACATTTCATTGAATTATCTTCAAAATTGCGACCTGTAGTTTGATTACAAGGTTTACAATCCCTATTCGGGTGTTCAGTTGTATGGGGGCTAGGTGAAATAATATACCGATCTTAAGCATTTTCAATAGGCTTCATCCCTGGGACAATAGAAGATCGTATACAAGGTTTAGCAAATAGTCGAATTATTGTTGTCTTGTGCAGGCCTTTAGTTTACATGGACGGACGGACATAGCTAAATTGACTCAGAAAATGATTCTAAGCCGATTGTTATATATATAGGACCAATATTATTGTGCGTTACAAACAACAGCACAAACCCAAGATACCCTCCCCGCTAAAGTGGTGTAGGGTATAAAAAATAGTGCAAAATAAAGTAGTAACGTATGTTTGTAAGTATAATTTGATATTGTACTTAAACAATATGTTTATAAAGATTTTAAGATTTGTTTTATAAAAGAAAATTTAACAAAAAAATAGACAAAATTGCATATTTATAATCTGGGTTAAACTTTCAAGAAGAAGTAAGTACCAGGTATCTTAAGATATGTTTATCAAGATTACTATATTCACAATGAAAACCATTTTTAATACCAAACATGTACATTTTCTGAATGGTTCTTTCAAAACTTTTAAAATATCAACTCGTCGTATTGGCTTTTGATATCATAAAATGCTTAAAAAGGAATTCAACATGAAAATAATTTATTTCAATAAATATTTTTTAAAGATCTACTCATCTTAAAAACTTAGTAGCCTTATAGGGTCGTAAATATTTTTAAAATTATAGCCAAAATATGCAGGTGTTAAAGGACATTACGTTTTCTTATCGGCCACACTTAACTTTCGGAAATAAAAATGTTTACAAATAAAAATGTTATTTTTCTATAAATACATTTAAAAAAATATTGATGTCTTTATAATTCAGCTATAAAAAAACACACACACAAACACATTTCTCTGCCATTAAAAATAGAACGTGGTCATAAAGCATTTCATAGAGATGCCTTAATATTAGCCTCAAATCTCCCCTTCCTATACAGACCCACATTTGGCCATCATTATTTAACAAAAGTAAATATAAATATGAACGAACGAATGAATGAATAAACGAAATGAATGTTAAATACATAAAAAAGAAAGAATTGTTGATTGCCAAGTGTAATGTTGCTCTAGTTTAAATATTTCAAACAATATTAACAAACTCTAGCAACAACAACAACAGCTGTAGGAAAGGGGGAGTAACGGCTAGATGAAGGTACGTCTGATTGGTGTTAAAGAAATAAAAAATAATGGAAAACAGAATTTTTAAATTATGGTCGTTTGATTGTTGATGGCAGTGGTACACTATGTTTTTGAAATAAAACGGTCGGTCTTTTATATACAAGAATCTATGTATAATTGAACATGTTACGAGGGCAAACTGAAAATATATTTTCAATGTATAAGTTAAAACATTTTCATAATTTATCTTAAATGTGGCATAACAAACATGGCAATGACTTATACTTTCTCCACAGAAGGTAATCTAGTAATGACTTACAAATAATGTATTATATAAGTACTTTCTTTTTAGCTTTGATATACTGTTTTCGAATTTTGTTTTGTCCTACGAGGACGTATCCTCGTAGGGCATTTTTTTAGCAAAAACAATCGTAGCAAGTATTTAACTAATAATGGACCCATTTCACTATTTTCAATTGGCTTCACCTTCTGTCAAAAGAAGAGTGTGTGTCAAATTTAATCAAATTATCTTAAAAATTGTGATCTGTAGTGAGCGCACGGACAGACAGACAGACAAATGAATGTCGTGTGCTTAATGTGAACACCCGCCATGACGGCCTTATTTCACGGTGGTCTTTCACTGGGTAGACTAGAGACGGTCTACCATGCGCCCCTGAATCCTTCTATGAAGAACTCAGGTGGCAATTTTTGTGCATGGCTGAGTCGGTCAATGTACAAGCACTTTGCTGAATACCTCGAGCTATCTATTCTCTTGCCATAGTAGCACCGTTGCGGAATGACAGACAGCATGGAATCAATCCCAATGCAAACCCCGACAAGGAAAAAGCAATCACTGATCGAAAGTCTAGGGGCGACAAACCCCAACATCTGGTGAAATCACTCTTCCGGTAAACCGGAAGGAGACCATGCAAGATTTCATTATTAAAATACAATCCCCATCAACTAATGACCCATTCCAGTACATTCCTTAACCTCTTGAAGCCCGCGCAACCACGCTTCTGAGATGACTCTGTTGATTCGGCAACAGCACCTAGAGACGTATTTGGTAGCCCGAAATATCCAGCCAAATAATCTGTATGTCAGATAATGTTACAAAGGATGTAGAAATTTCCAAAGTCAATTCGAACCCAATATTTTCCCTGACGAGTTGAGGGAACGGACCTCAACCATATGTCGCGTAGCATGAAACAATATGAATCCTGTTGAGATGGCAACAGCACCGAGAGCTTCCCTGAAGTAAAAGGTCTACTAAATCAGTACTAGTATTCTGTAGGGCAGAGGTGTCTTTTCCGATAGTTCACCAATTACATCACTTCCATTTTCAGACCATAAAGAACGATCTACGGAATGACAGGCAACTACCAAGTGTCAACCTGAAAATTCCCCAACATATACTGGCGCCCTACTACGCGAAGAGTAAAAGATACTCAACGGGTTCAGGAATCCAGCATAAGTTGCTCTGTCACATCAATGACATCTGTTGAGATGGCAACAGTACCGGAGAGAGAATCCACACATATTTGGCATTTGGATATATCAGTCCTTAAAACAAAATTCTCTCCCCACGAATTTGGATATAAACTACAGCCACTACGTGGATCCCGAAGGAACCTCAACTAATTGACCGGTCAGGACTAGGTCCTTCGGGCAACCGGCCACACGTAGTGCCAGATTATATGGTACTCTGGTCAGACCCCATGTAAAATTATTCTAAGAAAAGGCCGAAGATACATTTGATCATCACCAGCACCTCTACACCCCGGGATTACAATACACCAAGATGGAGTTTTTCGTCAAGGAAACATTCCCCCTGGGAAAGACGGACGGACGGACATAGCTTAATTGAAAGTAATTTTGAGACGATTGGTATACCTTAGGGTGTAGGACTATTATTTTTCTGTATATAGTGCTTAAATTCTATATTTCTTTCTGTAAAAAATAAAAAAATTGTGTTTATATAAAGACCACCTACGCTACTTTTTTCTAAACTTTTCAGACTTACCCTCATATACATGGTCATTACCATAGTCAACACGCTGCTGATGATGTTGTTGTTGATGAAGGGAAAGCGTTGAGCGAAAAAGAGTCATTCATTGTTTAGCATTTCATACAAATAAATACGTACAGTTGTTTGCATCTGTATGCTGGGGTATACACAACCTTGTTAGTATAAAGCTTGGAAATAATGAAAATTATTGTAGTTGTTATGGTCGCGTTGATTGAACAATCAACCAGTCAGTCAGTCAACAAGCATTCAAGGACTTTAGCTAAAATCATACAGCAGTTTGGGGAAAAAACAATTGTCCAACCAAGCAACAACAATATGAATGACTATAAAATATTATTAAATTGAAATTGAATTGAAAACTTTGTCCATAAAAGTCAATATACAAACACACGCACACACATACCCTCTACGAGAGAAACACAAACACTTTCACACACATTATCATTGAAACGAAATGAATTTTGTTAAATAGAAATTTAAAATCGATTTTTGATAAACTCTACGTACGCAAACACAGACTCATTGAAAGAACGAACACAAGAACAGAAATCAAATCGAATTGAACTGAATTGAAAAAAAGGAATGAACAAATGAGAGAAAAAAAAAACTTAAAAATAAATTGTATTTATTTAAAGACATTAATTTAATGGCAGAAAGTAATATTGTCTAAAGGAAATGAGATAAGATGTGTACATTTTTCAATATTTATGTAGAAAACGATGAAAATTAATTTATGTCCATAATTAAGTTTTAATTAAACTAGACACTTTAGATTTATTAGTGTTGCCAATAAATTGTATGTGAGTAATCAAATTTTAACTAATTAATGATAGTAGATGCAGCTTAAATGTTTATGGAAATATGAAATTAATTTAATTAATTTATAATTTATAGAATTGTTACTTTTAGGAATTGCAATTATCTCCAATTACTAAAATTAACTACTTTTGTTGTATTTTAAACGAAAAATACTCATAATAATTAAGAGGGAATGTTTAAAGATTTGAATCTTCTATGTATGTATATAAAAGAGTCGTGTTACTAACTGACTGATTCATCATCACACAGCCCAAACGGCTGAACCTAGAATCATGAAATTTTGATAGTAGATGTGTTTTTAGTTATGTAGATTCACTAAGCAGGGATTTATGGAAATTTGAACATTTAGGGGTAAAAAACGCGTAAAACAGGTTTTCTTACACAATATTAGTGATATGTACAAGAAAAATTTTAAATGCACCTGTATCTACTCTTAAAATAAGCAGATGGGTGTCTGGTACTTTTTTGAAATTCGTACTTTTAAGGGGTGAAAATGTATAAAAGGGGAAAAAATTTTATTTTTGGTACTTTTTTTTAGCACATTAAGAAAACTTTTTCGATTTATTGACGTACATCTATTGAATTACTTAGGTAGGTAAGTAGGTAGGTAGGTTGATAGGAGGATGAATACTACATCAAATCCGAAGAAATACTAGGTGTACCCTATCCTAGGCCACTGTTGTGTTGCTCCTGTTGTGCGCTCCTTTTCATGAAAAAAAGCAACTGAATGAATTATTTTTCAGTGTTCCGAAACTTAGTTTCCTGAACGTAATTCCTAAGAATCTTCCAATCAGTGTTAGTTAGAAATGTTATTTCCGGAATAACATCACTTCCAATATACTTGGATCTAACTTCGACGAATGCCTGGCAGTGGCAAAGAAAGTGCTCCAGAGTTTCACTGTTCTCTCCACATGCTGTACATTCGTCTGAATCCGTACGTACAATTTTGCAGAGATGTGCTCGTAATCCTGTGTGTCCACTCAGAATACGTACCATCATACTAACTTCAAACTTGCTCATTTTGAGGAGATTTTTCGTCTTGCTCTCATCAGGGTCAGCCCATAGATTCTTCGTGGTTCTACCCACTGTTTCATTATTCCAAGAGGCCTTATGGGATTCACTCACTCATATTTTTAGTTCAGCTTTTGTTGCGTCGCATGGCTTTGCATTTGTCAGGTTAATTGCCTCGAGCTCCCTTCCCTTTAAAGCTATTACATTCGACCTATCGTTACCGACTACTTTCGAGTGGGCTGGTATCCATAAGATGTGAACCTTACCTCTGGGAGAGTATTCAGTTAAAGCTTTCTTACAATCCAATACGGTCTTAGATTTAGCTATAGCGCCTGATATCGCCCTAATTGCCTTCTAGCTGTCGGTAAATATAATAAGCGCTGTGGGCGCCATATTTATTCTAATCCAATTTACGCATTCCGTTATTGCTTGTAATTCTGCCTGGAAGCTTGTGTTATGATTTGGTAAACGGTGGTATATTTCTGTTTCTGGGTCTTCAATATAGAACCCCAGTCCCACTTTGTCCCTCAATTTAGAGCAATCCGTGTAACAACGGATTCCTACTGGTATTTGTTCTAATGTTCCGCTTGATCAAGACATTCTATCTGGGATCAGCGTTTCAAAGTTTCCGACATATTCTGTGTCTGGTATACGATCAGGCACGTCCAATGATTTTGTATAACCTTCCAATGTGTCCAGAATACATTGATGACGTATCCTATAACCGCTTTTGGCCAGTTCGCCTATAGTAAAGAGCCGCCTCATATCTTAAATATGTTTCAATTCAATTACTTACTAACTCTGTAATATTTATTGAAATAAAATATTTGCTATTTCACTGGGGAAAAAAAAGTACCAAAAAGGGGAAAACGGGAAATTTAATTTATTCAAATTAATTGAGCCAATTTTTATAAAATTTGAAACATAGTTAATATACTCACACAAACTAAGCTATTGGCATATTACTTCAGAATTTAAGTACTAAGGACCAAATTCGGCTAAATTGTTAGGTACTTTTTGAAAGCACAGTTTTTCTGGAACAAATTAATGCAGATTTGTTTCGTTTGAGTTTTATCTGCGATATATAGATTTAAACACAGAATATTTTGTAAATTTAATTTTCGAAAAAGTCTATTCTTAGGCAAAAGGGGGAAAATGTTACTCTTTTTATTAGTACTTTCCACAAAGGTAGAATTTATTGCACATTTGGTACTTTTTCTTTCTTCAAATGATACTATTTGTTTGTTCTATAATATGAATCCAAAACACATGATTATTAAATATACATAGACGGTCCTTCTTGAATAAGATTCTTTAGTATAGAACATATTAGTACTTTTTATTTCTCAAATGGTACTTTTTGAATTTTTTAAAATATTTAATCTAGAAACATATATTTGAACATATATGGTACTGACTGAGTAATAATCTGTAATCTTTGGCACTTTTCCATTTTTCGAATGCTACCTTTTGTATTCACTATACATAATAACCGGAACACATGACACACGGTCCTTATTAAAGGAAAATTTATTGAGAGAAATTTTTGTACTTTTTCATTTTTCAGATGGTACTTTTTGAATATATTAAAATATTGAATATAGAAATATAAAATTTAATATGTAATATGAAAGGGACTTTTTGGTTAGGGTAGGAAAGCACCCAGGGTATTCTAAATTTATAAATTTTTTTGAAATTTTATTTATGGAAATATTTCGAAAAATTTTCTTTTTTTTACAAAGAAATATTGTTTTTTTTTTTTAATTTGATAATAAATTCTATACTTTTTCTAAATTTTTGTTAATTTTAGAGATTACGTGGTATGTATGACAAACTTATTACGCACAGAGAAGGATAACTAAAAGGAAGTGGGCTTATCAATATTAAAGAGTAATGAAACAAGTCTAATTTGTTTATGACCTGCAGAGAGCAAATTCTGGTTAGTAAGGATGAAAAGTCCTTTATAAAAAATTAGTTAAATCATAAATATACAAGCAATCAAGGTAACCATGAACTGTTTAAAAGTTATTGTATTTTTTTCATAAATTATTCCTGTATTTTTATTTTATATAAAAAAAACATAAAAAGGACATTATTACCTTTTTGTATTTTTTCATTTTTTTGTCAACATTTTTTGCATTTTTATTTTCTACACAGGTTTTAGTAAGAAAGAAAAAGTGTTGACAGTTTTGACCATTGACAATTTTAGGCACGTAAGCAAATTGTTTGCACTTCAAAGCACTTTTTTTGATGTTGTTGTTATTGTCCTTATTCTGACTCGATAAGGATACAAAAAAAATGGAATAAAAATTCATACAATTTCTCTGTATGCCACACATTGTGGCTTATGGTTGTAATACACTCTTTCCCAAGTGTGAGTGTGTCGCACGTGTATGCGTGTATTGGAGTGTGTATTCTTTTTGTATTATAGGTAAACAACAGTGTTGACAACTTAAGTGGTTTTATATTAAGGTATTCGTTTTACTCTAAGTTTTATTCTTATTCATCTCTAGCTCTATCTGTCCGTCTGTCTCTGGATATTTTTTGTTGGTCAAGCGTAACCCATAATTGTTAATACTCTAGCGAATTTCGTTTTTTTTTTGTTGGACTGAAAATGTTACTAAAACTAAATAAAAAGAATTACACTAACAAAATTATGTAATGAGCAAAGTTTTTTTCCTTTTGTTCATTTAAGGTTTTTTTTTTACTTTTTCCGTTTTTTTTTTATTTGGGAAACTGTTGTACCATTTATATTCCAAATGGCTGATGATGTGTTTAAATAGTATACAACAACAATTTGAAACAAATTATTAAGTGTTTGTCCAACACTTATTTCAAGAACTTCCGAGAGTTTATGTAGATAATTTGTTAAAAGGATATTAGTTAACTTGTATGGATTCTTTAACAATTTAGCTAAATAATTTCTAATAGAGAGAAATAGATAGAAAAAGTTTTAGTTCAAATATACATATAATAGTTATATTAAATAATTAAAGGACTTTCTGTAAGTATGAAAAACTAATATAAATAAGACTTGTAAGTAAGTTATGTCTAAACGATTCTGCTAAAGATGATATAGTATTTATACCCAACACCACTATAGTGGGGAGGGTATTATGCTTTTCTGCTGATGTTTGTAGCATCCAAAAATATTGGTCCTACAAACACCCTAAAGTATAGCAATCGGCTCAGAATCACTTTCTGAGTCGATTAGCTATGTCCGTCTGTCCGTCCGTCTTCCCCCGGGGCATGTTTCCATGATGAAATGTCCATCATGGTGTATTGCAATCCCGGGGTAAAGAGATGCTACCAGTATCTCTAGTCTGCCGGGACTATAAACTAGTCTGCCGGGACTATAAACTGTATCCTTGGCTTCGCCTCGGAATGATTTGGCATAGGGTCTAACCAGAGCACCATATAATCTGGCACTACGGGTGGCCGGTTGCCCACAGGACCTAGTCCTGACCGGTCAATTGGTTGAGGTTCCTTCGGGATCCACGTAGTGGCTGTAGTTGAAACCCAAATCGCGGGGAGAGAATGTTGGTTTAAGGACTGATATATCCAAATACTAAATATGTCTGGATTCTCTCTCCGGTGCTGTTGCCATCTTAACAGATGTCACTGGGTGATGTGACAAAGCAACCTATGCTGGATTATTGGGTTCGAATTGACTTTGGAAATTTCTACATACTTTGTCACAATATCTGGCATACAGAGGGATCCTGATTTAATGGCTGGATATTTCGGGCTACCAAATACGTCTCTAGGTGCTGTTGCCGAAGCAACAGAGCCATCTCAGTAGTGTGGTTGCGCGGGCTTAAAGAGGTTAAGGAATGCACTGGAATGGGTTCTTATATGATGGAGATTGCATTTTGAATAATGCAATCTTTCATGACATCATAAGGGTGGTCACCTTCCGGCTTACCGGAAGATTGATTTCACCTGATGTTGGGACTTGTCAACCCCTTCTATTGACTTTAGACCAGTGATTGCTTTTTCCTTGTCGGGGTTTTGCATTGGGATTGATCATTTCGCAACGGGGCTACTATGGCAAGAGATTAGATAGCTCGAGTTCTTCAGCAAAGTGCTTGTACATGGACCGGCTCAGTCATGTACAAAAATTGCGACCGTCTCTAGTCTACCCAGTGGATGAAAAAGATCACCGTGAAATAAGGCCGTCAAGGCAGGTGTTCACGTTAAGCACTTGACATTCGTGCCCGTCCGTCTGTGTGCACATGTAAACCTTGTGCGTACGCTACAGGTCGCAATTTTCAACATATTTTGATGGCACATACTCTACTTTTGAACCAAGGACGAAGCCTACTGAAAATGGTTGAAATCGGTCCATTATTTCCCCTAGACCCCATACAATATTAAATTATTAACATATGAATACTATGTCGAACTTAATAAAATGTCATGTTAATGGAGTTTAAATTTATGTACAAATTTCATACTGTTATAATTCATAAAATCTAATGCATTACATATATCATTTTCTAAAACCCCACCCAAAACGTTAAATTTCAAGTACTAATGTAATAACTTCTACTTCCTTATATATCTTAATAAATTATGCCGAAAAGAAATATTTGTTAAGACTGGCCTTAACTACAAAATTTCGTCATGCAATTACGATTATTGCTAAACTTTTTTCTAATGGGCGTGGTTGGTGTCATTACTCTTGTTCATCCCTTTTTGAACTCTCATCACATACCTAATTTTATGGTTCATATTTCACCTTTATAAGTATTCGCCACACATGTCCATTAAAATAAATAAAATAAATTTTTGTGTTTTTAAATCCCGCCACCAACTTGAGTTTACTTTTTTTTAATGCATTCTTAAATAAACACGCACGCACTCACACAATTTTATTATGTTTTAAGTGGAATGAAAAAAAAAAAAGGAATTTTAAAATAAATGGATTTTAAAACCTAGAACAAAAACCTCAACTATATACATGAAAAAAAAAATTATACATAAAAACAACAAAAAAAAATATGAAAAACGTGTGTGTAGAAAATCTACAAATAGAGAAAGTTAAATACGAGGGTGTAAGTAAAAAATACCTAAAAGGAAACAAATACCACCATAAAACTCATTTGAGTAGACTGAAACAGATATTAGATTCAAATCATGAAAAAAATTTAAGAAGCTGAAAAAAAAGAACAAATATGTTATGTGACATAACAACCAGCCCTCGTAGTTATATACATATGTAGCTTGAAAGAAAATTTAACACGATAATACGAAATACCAATGCGTACATATTTAGTTTATGAACAAAAAATAAGTAAAAATAATGAAAATACAAAGGGAAAAATTTTATGTCAATGTCGTTACTATTTTACTCATATATTCTCTAAACGAAACAGGACCAAATCAGCCAAGCATTTATAACACATACTTATGCACATTAGGATGGACAGTAACATTGATAGGAAGAACAAAATTGACTATAAGTATAACTTTGCTATAGAAATGTTCGATTGTTTAATTCTTTAAAAAGAAAATATTTTATAAAAAAAAGTTTTTCAATATAAAATTCTTTCTATAAAAAAATTTGTTAAATTTTCACTTAAAAATCGTTATAAAAAATGTTTGTAAAATTTTCTTTTTGTAAATTTTTTTTTAATTTTCTGTTTGTATGTAAAAGGTTTTCGTTAAATTTTCTCTTTGTAAATTTTAAATTTTCGCGTTATAGAACATATTTGTTAAAGAAACAGAAAAATTTTGTTACATTTTTCTTTCTTTAAAATCTCTCTTTTCTGCCTTTGGGGAGAAAATAATTGTTAAATTTTTAAAAGTGCCGTTCAAATCAAACTCTCTATAGAACTTTTTCGTTAAATTTTATAGACAAATATCGTTAAATTTGTTATTTAGTAAAAATTCTAGACAAGTTTCCTCTTCGAAAAAATACACCTGGGCCACAATCGTGCCTGTTATGCGCCTCTTTTCATGGAAAATGTTTGTTGGTAAAAAACCTTATAAAGCACCGTCCAACACTAAAAATTAGACCTGAACCAGATGAAACTAGAGATTTAATGCAGCAAAACTACATCCACAGTTTTTTATTTCGTGATCCTGTATCCTTGTAAAAGGACTTCCAGAGTTTCACTGTCCTCTCTACATGCTTTACATTCACCTGAATCTGCACATCCAATTTTATATGTCCACTCAGAATACGTTCCATTATACTAATCTCAGTCATTCTGATTTTGAGGTGACTTCTACTCCTGCTCTCGTTAGGGTCACCTCATAGGATCTTTGTGGTTCTACCCACTGTTTCATTATTTCAAGAGGTTTTCCTCATCCATATTTTCAATTCTGCCCTTGCGTTCGTCAGGTTAACTACCTCGATCTACCTTCGCCTTAAGTTAGATTTAAATTTATAATCCGATATCGACCTAATTGCCTTCTGGCTGTTGGTAAATATGTTAAGCCCTGTGGGCGCCATATTTATTCTAATCCGCATTCCGTTATTGCTCGGCCTTCTGCCTGGAAGCTAGGGTTGTGATTAGGTAAATGGTGGTATATTTCTGTTTCTGGGTCTTCAATATAGAACCCCAGACCCTTTGTTCTCTAATTAAGAGCCGTCGGCGTAGCAACGGATTCCTAAGGGTATTTGCTCTAATATTCCGCTTGACCAAGACATTCCATCTGGGATCAGTGTTTCAAAGTTTCCGACATATTCTGTGTCTGGTATGCGATCGGCCACGTCCGATGATTGTGTATAGCCTTCCAATGTGTCCAGTATACATTGATGACGTGTCCTATAACCAGTATTGGGCAGTTCCCCTAAAGTTATGAGCCGTTCGCATAGAATATCTAGCAACGTTTCCAGAGCCTTATTTGTCGTAGTACTCATGGCTCCACTTATACCCAAGAAGCATGTACGCAGAAATCTCTGTATTAGTTTGATATTATACTTTTTGTCCAAAGAAGTCCATCAGATTATTGAAGCGTAAGCTAGAATTGTACTAATTACACTTTTATAAAGCCAATGTGTCATAGTGGGACTAAGACCCCATTTCATGCCTGTGGTTCTCCTATATAGTGAATTATATATAGGAAGTACTTAAATCTGTCTGTCACCGTTATCTTCTTGACCAGGAAACTGGGTTCAGTATACTTAGAAATCTTTGTCTATCTTTAAATAAATTTTAATTAAATGAATTTTCCAGAAAACAATCCTATTAAAGAAATGTTTTCATATTTATACATTTTCTAGAAAATATTTTAAATAAATCATTAAAGTTTGTCTTTAGATAAAATTTTGGATACATTTTACTTTTTTTAAATTCTCTTAATCTCTAGAGGAAATTTTTAATAAATTAACTTTTTATAAGAAATTAAAAAAAAAAAAAATTCTATTTATAGATTCGTTTTATTTTTTTTAAGGAAAATTCCTGATTACTCCTTTAGTAGCAAATATTTGATAAATTTTCTCTTTAGACAATATTCTTGATAAATTATAAATTCTTTAAATTGCTTAAAAAAAAAACAAATTTTCACTCCACACGAAATGTTGCCATCCTAATACGCAAATATGTATTCTTGTCTGAGTAAAAAATACTTTGACAAACATACACGTGTGTGTACTAAAGAATGCATGTATGTTTTTTTTTTTTTTAAAGAGAAAATAAAGAAATGTATGAATATTTGAAACTACTAAAAATAGTACCTACATATGTATGTTTGTCAAGAAATTCAAAAAGGCAGGGAGAGAAGAATGACTAAAGAATGCTAAATAACAGCAACAGAAATGGGAGTGCTGAAGGTATGAATGTTTCATATTATTTCATTTTCTCTTCCTCCAGGACATGTTACAATCACCACCACAACCAACAGCAATATACATAAATGTACAATGAGTATGTGGAAGAATCAAAAAACGCGTTAGGAATTACAAAATGTTACATTAAATGCATTGGTTTTGTTTTCTTACGTTTTTTTTTTTTTTCTATTTGGTTTTACAGGATTTCAGAGTTTATTTGAGGTGGGCTTGGAATACACAATTCACACTGAATGCGTGTATTTGTGTAAATACGTTTGTTGGCATTGTCAACTTAAAGGATATTCATGCGTAGTTTTTTTTTTTTTTTTGGCTTTCATTTTATTTATTCATTTTCACAAAAAAAAAAAAATATATAAAGAAAGGATGAAAAAGCGCAAAAAAGGAGCAAAGTTTTGTTATAAGAATTGACAATGAATGTGTTACTTTTTTTTATTCATTTATATTTAAGGACACATAGTACATTTGTACATAAGATATTATGTATACAATCACATTTATATTAAAGAAGACATAACAAAATCATATATTAAAAGCCAAGAGTTATGTGAGGAGAGTTGATGTTCTGCATGTTCTGAAATTTCGAATTCCTGGAATTTTGTATGTAGCGAAAAAGACATTGCTAACCTCTAGAGTTAATGCAATAACGGCTGACAGTATGCTTACATAATATGTCTTATTTACATTTTAAGACAACACAGATTAAAAAAAGACGATCCTATAGCTTAAATAGTGAATTTTTCAGAATACCAATGAATTGCAATTTTTGTTCTAAAATATAGTGTATAGTATAGAGACTATTTCTCTTACCCAATGACTGTGAATGTAAAATAACAATATATTTATTTTAACCAACATTGATGTTGTTAAATTATATATAAATTGGGTGTTTTTAACATTTTATACAAATATACACAAAAAACTACAATTGTATCTACCGATTTCTTTATACACTCACATACATATACATACATACCCTGCAGTTCGACATAGAGACAATGTATCCGAAAAATACAGTTATTTCCACCAACGTCATCTGTTTCGCTCTGATTTGACTTTCTTCACAAATGTGCTCTTTGTAAACGAGAATGACGACAGTTATCACATTAGTGTAAGAGAGAGCGAATACAGTCGTCACTTTACAGTCTCCAAATAATCTAGGGAGTGGACATTTCAAAAACAAACTTAAGTAAAAAGGTTCCTTGTCAAACATAGACTAATTTTGACTAGTTTTCCGTCTGTCTTTTTGTAACCTATGGAGTGAGAATCAACTTCCTTGCAGGACAAGCACATGTTGAAATAGCTAGTCATTAGGGTAGCCAGTGGCTAGGGATAATCCGTATTGTGCACTTCTCTTTTTCATAGGTTTACCTCTTTAAAACTTGCAGGGTATATACATATTTCAAACCACACACGCTCTCCCAAGTCAAACTGTCGGTTTGCCAATGTATGTATATGTATGAAGATGATTCCCAGTTTAAGGATTCTGTTTTAATTTTCTGTCCCATTGTACGTGAGCTGTGGTGGCAAAATATTTGTTTCGTACAAGAAAAAACGTAAATATTATTCCTCATACCCAGTCATTATTATTATCCTTATCGTCTTTATTATCATTATCATGTACATACATACAAACAACATACAACAATGACGTTGTACTACTCATAGAGCCTTAATGACAGTTGTAAACGTGAGTTTTAATAGTCCTATTAACAGATGTTTTCTCTTTATTTTAAATGCTGGTTGGGGTTTCCAATGATAGCGGGAATATACTAAACTGCAAGACAAGAGTATTTGATTTAATTGTTCACAAACAAAACTTAATTTTAGACAAAATTTGCGACAAACTAAAGCTTAATACTATAGCTATTCCTATAGGCGTTTATTACATATATAATATGAAATGTATTTATTAAAAATTGTATTTAATTTCTGTTAGTTTTTCATCTCCTCTGCCTAAATATGAACACTTTAAATATCCTTATGGCCCCTTAATCATTTCTTGTAACAAAAATAAATAAAACGGATTTGTATGTAAATGTTGGTGTTGAGTTTCATTTTTTAAAAATTGTTCAATTATTGTACAGAACATTAAACTCAAGTTGGTTTCGTGTTTTTTTTTCATTTTCTTCAATGGCTGGAATTTATCTGCAGTTTGTCGGTTTTTTATTAATGTTTTCTCTGAGGAGGAAAGGAAAAATGCTTTTGTTAATGATGCATGTTGGTGTTAACTGGTATTCTCTGTTTTCTGTCATGTATTGAAATATATGAAGTACAAAAATTTTTAAATAAAAATTATACATTTTTTTTTGCTGTTAAAAGAAATTAAGTATGTAACACGTAATTTAAGTTTTATACCCAAAGGATTTTCGAATTATGCACCAAGCACAACTAAAGCATTAATAAATAAGTCATTATTAGAGTGCTTAAATGTAATGCAGACGGTATATGAAAAGGAAGCAGTTGTTTAAGTACCTCTCATTACCAAGTTTATGCTGGAGTACCAAAAATTACTATTTTATACCAAAAAAATTCGAAATCAATTCAAATGGTTTTTGACACTCTTTTAAATCTAAATGACGAGCTATTGATTATATTAGATATAGATAGGATCAAAGCTCTTTCTAGGCATACTGTTTATATAACAGTTATATTGGGAAACAAACAAGCCACAATTATACAAATGATAAGAGAAGAAATAAAACATAATATATATCTTGGATGATAGCCACGCCCATTATGGCACTACAAACACTACTAAATCGAATAAAAAAATAATGTACTCTAAAGTGTTTTTCTGGGGGTTACTGAACCGACGTGAGATTAATTTGGCATATTCTCCCGAAGGAGTGATATTACTTAGGGTCTACAATTGATGCCATGCCTCTCCTTAGAGGTTTGTATGCAACAGGCCCAGGCACTAACTAACTAACTAACTAACTAACTAACTAACTAACTAACTAACTAACTAACTAACTAACTAACTAACTAACTAACTAACTAACTAACTAACTAACTAACTAACTAACTAACTAACTAACTAACTAACTAACTAACTAACTAACTAACTAACTAACTAACTAACTAACTAACTAACTAACTAACTAACTAACTAACTAACTAACTAACTAACTAACTAACTAACTAACTAACTAACTAACTAACTAACTAACTAACTAACTAACTAACTAACTAACTAACTAACTATCTAACTAACTAACTAACTAACTAACTAACTAACTAATTAACTAACTAACTAACTATTTAAAAAGGGTCAAAAAAGGTACCAAAATCACCTTTGTTACACATTTCACCCCTTAAAAGACACCCATCTGCTCCTTTTAAGAGTGTAAGATAATTAAGAAAACCTGTTTTACCCGTACCTCTGTCACCTCTGATAGATTCTTAGTTAGTCATGTTAATTTTTATGTTTCTATGTTTAATATTAAAGAAAATACAAAAAAGTACCATTTGACGAACTTTTTCGCCCAGGAATAGAGTTTTCGTGAATTAAGTTTTCTAAATATATTGTGTTTAAATATGATTTCAAAAAGAACCAAATTATTTTTCCATATTTGGTCATATATATATAGGTCGTAGTACCAGATATCCAAAATAACACTTTAATAGCGTATTTTGTGTGAGTAAATTAACAATTTTTTTTCTTCAAATTTTATAAAAATTGGCCAATGAGTTTAACTAAAACTATATTTTTTTCTTTTTTGGAGCTTTTTTCCCTTAGTGAAACGTTTTGTTCCAAAAAATATTGCAGTGTTATTTCGTAACTAAATATGTATAAATTAATAAATCGAAAAAGTACCAAAAAATACAGTTTTCTCCCGTTTACACCCAAAAAGCACTGAATTTTAAAAAAGTACGAAACAGGTGTCTCATAATTTGGAGAGATATGTCCAATATGTTTTATTAGTTAAAAAGGGCCGAAATCACCTTTGTTACACGTTTCACCCCTTAAAAGTACGAATTTTGAAAAAGTAGCAGATACTCATCTGCTCCTTTTAAGAGTAAGTATAGATGTATTTTAAATTTTCTTGTATCTCTAATATTGTGTAAGATAATTAAGAAACCCTGTTTTACCCGTTTTTCCCCTTTTTTACACCTAAATATATAAATTTCCAAAAAATCCCTCGTAACACAAAAAAAAAAAAAAAAAAAAAAAATCTACTAGATTGAAGAAATAGCTATCTAAAGTCCTTTGGACAATTTTTGCTAGAACCAATAGGTGAAAAGGTTACACTCATTTGAAAAAACTCTGTATGTCCAAAATGTCAGTTCATTTCTTCAGAGGCAGTTCTTAACCGCTAGAGCTGAAAATAACCGCAAATTTCATCCAAATTTTAATTTGGCTCACTTGACATAAAAATTGCCCATATATTGATATCAGAAATAGTTCCTGAAATAACTCTCAAATCTACTATAGAATACAAAATCAAACTTTAAAGAAAACGTTTAAATCTGTTCCGATTTTTTTACCTATATATTTTGTAATTCGTTTAGTATTATTGTAGTATTTTGTAAATAATTACACCTTCTTTATTCAAACTATTTTATCAATCATATATGTAACACAGTACGTATGATTATTTTTAATAGTACTGATATTATTCATACGTCATATATAACTTGTTTTGAAAAATCTGCACAAAATACTTTTCAAACATCCTCGACTTGACTTAATTTAAATTAAAGTATTTCTTTTTTACTTTAAATAAATGTTAAAATAGTTATTTGTTAAAAATATTATGACAATTTATCACAATGTATTTCATCAACATTCATGGTTTAAGACAAGAGTGTCTATTGTTTATTTAAAACTTAAAAACAAGCTAAAAGAAATTACAAACAGAACAATGAATCCATTTGCAATGTGTTTAAAAAATATACATATAAAGTAAAAGCATTTTAAACCTAATCAGCTAAACCATTAATATAGTAGGGAGATTTATTTATAATAAAACTTGAATTTCATATTTTTCAAATTTGCTTAAATTAAACATTTTGAGCCCTGCTAAATGAATATTTCAGAACAGTATTAAGATTAGAAAAACAAAAATAGCAGCAGTAGTACAATAAAATATAACATAAGGAAAAACAAACAAATACTGATACAAATAGTAAAAGATTATTTTAAAATAAAGCCTCAAGAAAAGGTTATTTGCTTTTCATAATTTATAATCAAGACACAATGATGATGATTTGATGTTTAACACAGACACGCATACACTTTAACACATACAAAGTGTCACATAGTCATATTTTACAAATATAAACACACACGCTCACTCTTTTATGGTAAACAGCCTACACTCATAATAACAGTCCTTTAAGACAACAGAAACAATGACACAGAAGCAGACACCAGCAACAACATTAGAAAAATGATAATGGTAGTTGTGTCTAACAAACGTGAACAAAACAAGTTAGAATATAAATGAGAGTGTTGCAATCTGAATTATTATTTCATATTTTTTCCATTTCTTCTGTTTTTGTCATCATTATTTTCGATGTTTAATATTTTTTTTTAACAAATGATAACAAAAGACAAAACAAAAGACACAGCAAAATTTAAAAAAATATCAAATAAACGCGTGACACAACATGTCATTTCCATAAAGAGAAAAATATAAACTCACACACATGCAAATATAGGCTCATATTAAAAGCATACGTTTAGGCTGTGTTTTCTGGAAAAAAACTAAAGGGAAAAAATAATACCTCAAAACACAGCAGGCAGTCAACTAGAGACATACAGATATAATCACACTCATTCATAATCATACAGTAGTAGTACATTTCTATATCAATACTCACTAACATTGAGATACATACATACTTACACACAACATCACGCAACCTTGCATTTGTACGTTAACATTGGAAATAAAACTCTTTTTCTTCTCTCGTCGTGACACTCACAATTGTTTAGTGATGACTTTGCAAATGTGTCTGTATAACAGTTAGCTTGTGTGTGTGTGTATTTTGTCATATTTAAGGTTTATTTTGCTTCTTTAAAATAATACTGTTACTTTGTAAGAGTATTACTGTGTTTGAGTATGTATGTATGTTTATATGAAGGATCGTTTTAAAACGCGTAAAAAATACAGCGACAAAGCTTTTGTTTTATCATAATCCTGACAGTCATAATTTTTTGTTATTGTTTGTTATGCTCAGCATGAATACGAAATATAAAACAAAGACTTGTAAAAAACACATAACAGCAACAACAACATAATGATAAAAAGTAAAGAGTTTAATATTAAATTTTTTTTCAACAGTGGGACTAGAAATATATAGTGAAAGTATTATTCAATATTACACTTTTGTCCCAATTCTGACTTTTGCACTTTCATAGCTGAAGATTTTTTACTACAGTCGTAGAATCGATAAAGTGGTTCTGACAACACGTGATCTAATTGAAGTTTGACCTTTAAAACGGTTTTGCAATATATCAACGTTTTGACAGGACCACTCCATTCGTCACATGTAGTATTGTATGGTATTAGATCCAGCCTGTAGCCGTGAGAAATCTCAATATGCTATTAAGTTTAGACCCTGATATCTCGCTAAGGTTGGATATGAAGTGACTGCCAAGGAAACTGTTTCTCTTAGCAGTTAAAGCAGGGCATTCACAGATTAAAGACCGTTTCTTCTTTTTCCTTATCTTTGCAATTGCTACAGTACTCGTTGAAGGGGAGCCCAAGCCGACTTGCATGTCTACCTAGCCTCGATATATCCCGCCTACTTCTGGTGCGTTTCTCATTGAAAGACGGCCATAATAACTTGACTTCTTTACATGTGTCTACGTTATTTCATATATTTTCAGCCTTTTGAAAAAAGAATCTCTGGATGCTGCTTTTGTCAAAATCCAACGGTGTTGCTACTGAAACGGCGTTAGAGATATTAAGTGCAGATTCCGTTCTGGTAAGGTCATCTGCAAGTTCATTTCCATAATAGTCACTATGCGCAGGAACCCAAATTAGGGCTATGTCAGACAGATGACCCAGCCTTGACAAATCCTTCTTGCATTGTCTGACTAGTAAGGATGTGGTAGTGTATGAGTTTAGAGAAAGAAGTGCCGACTTACTGTTGAAAAAAATCCTATGTTGCCACGAATATTGAGATCGTATAGTACTCTACAGATATCGTATAGTACTCTACTCAAACATTTTAAAGCGGAATAATTTTTCATACAACCATTTAAAGTATGTAGATTTATTACATGGACGGACGGACGTGATCATGAACCGATTGGTACAGAATATAAGAAATAAAGAACTGTTATGTTTGAATGCATGGATAATAGAGACTATAAAAGTATTTTTGTCTTAAAATTTTCTTTGCCAAAATAACATTTAAAAATATTTCTTTAGATTGTTCTACAGTATTTTTCTTTTAAACTGATACTTAACCCACATACACGTACACTCAAGTGCCATTTTGTTAATACACATATTCCAACAGACATACTCACACACATACATACATTGAAATTATAGATTATTAGGTTAAATATAAACATTAATATAAGTTAATATAGCACTCAATACCTACAACATCCGCAAAAGTATTACGAGCGACATTCGGGAAGAAGTTCTAAAAGAATGACTTTCATTCATTCTTAAAGACATAATTGTATTATACTTTATATAGAGTTTATATAAAGTAATAATAAGAATTTCTTATATTTTTTTCATATTTTGGTGTAAAGCTTAAATATTAAAATGTGTTTTAAATTAAGAACGTTTTAGGCATATGAAATATGTATGTATGTGTATGAATGAAATTATTTAAATAAAGTATGTATTCCCTTATCAAACTTCATTAGACAGTTTTTTTTGAATTCTTGAAAGAACAAAGGATTAATTAAAAAATAAATTTTAAAAAACAAAGAGAACAACAAGTTTATAAGCCTTAAAATATGCTTCAACATGTTTTATTGTTTATTACTTTCTCTTTTATACTTCTTATTAAAAAATAAGCATATTACAGCATAAGAAAAAAATTTTAATACATATTGTACATGTGCTAGTATATGTTGTTGTAATTTTTTTTTTGTTATTACAGTTGAGTTTATTATAATCTTTGACATAAAACATGTATGCATTCTTTCAGTCACTCAGTTAGTCAGTCATACATTCACTCTTCACTTACTCGTTTATTCATACAGTCATTCAACATCATACAACAACAACAAAAATAACTTTATCAACTAACATAACAACAACACTTCATTATTCAACACTCAAGTATAGGAGAGAGTGTGTCTGTGAACGGATGTTTGTTATTGTAATTCCGGTAAGAATATATGTATAGACACGTTCTTTTTGAAATCCATAAACTCTTCAGCAGAAATTTTTATTCAAACAAGGATATTGTTTGCCTTGTTAAAAAATCTATATGAAAAACATTATTTATTTTTTTTATTAATATTAGTTTTGATCACAAGCAAAAAAAATATATAGGCATTTTTCTTTTAAGAAAATTTACATTTATTAAAATTTGTTCGATGTTTAATGTTTATCTTTTATTAATATAGATTATATGGTTTAAGATTTTATTTTCTAAAATAAATTGCTTGAAAATTGGATTTAAAAGTTCTTCTTGAATTTTGTAGTTTTGTTGAATGGGGTAATGTAATACGGTGCTAGATGAAATAATGGACCGATTTTAAAGATTTTTAATAGAAAGAGAAAAGTATGTGCGAAATTTAATCAAATTATTTGAAAATAGCAAGTGTGTGCACAAGACAAACGGAAGGACAGACAGACAGACAGACAGACAGACAGACAGACAGACAGACAGACAGACGGACGGACAAACAAACAAACAGACAGACAGACGGACATAGCTTAATCGAGTCAGAAAGTAATTCTGAGCCGTGTATGGTGGGAGTAGGACCAATATTTCAGGTATACGGTATAAAAACTGCTTTAGGATTTTTCATATTTACTTTTTACGGGGAGGGCCATTCCCATTTTTCCAGTCGGCTATATACAAAAGAATGTAAGTATATTAGGCTCTATTAATTCATATAGGAAGTGTCATGCCCATTAGGGTTAAAACTTTTATACATTTTTTGAAAATTTTAAATCGGCCCTATTAGTTCTACATAGAGTATAAAAAAAGTACGTCAAAAAAGTTTCCGCGGCAAATGCTCTAAAGATTTCAATATATACTCTAAAAAAATTAAAATTTTTTTAATACAAAATCGAAATTTTTTGGTATGAACAAGTGTCCCAAGACATTTATACGGTAAATCCCTCTTTCAATTTTAGGACCCACACATATAGATTATACTATTAAAAATTCTTGTAAATTTGTTTGTGAATGGTTCAAGAAAATCAATTTGACGCTGAAGGTTTTTGCACCAAAATGACATGAAAAATGGTTTTCTTTATTAGAACACTACTGGCTACCACGTAGAGATAGGGCCTAATTTTGGTTATATCCCTAATGGCCATGTTCCTACTCCACTACTTAATTACCCAAATGTTCACATAGATGTTAAAGTTGCTCGTGTAAAATTTGAGGCATCTAGCTCTAATAGTTATCCAGATATACGAATTTTTGTATTTAATTTGTATGGATGCCACGCCCCCTATTGCTAGTCCTGCCAGGTTTTCCTAATTTCTTCATATGGATGTCAATGACTATAGTGTAAAATTTGAGGATTCTATCTCTTATGGTTTCCCAGATATACGAAATCCTATTGGAAATGTCACGCCCTATGTTGCTAATTCCCCAATTTATTACCAAAATGTTTACATGGGTGTCAAAGTCGTTTGGGAAAAATTTAAGGATTTAAGGATTAGCCGGACAAGCAATAGGGGGCGTGGCCCCTATTTCCCTTCAAATTTTTCATATGGATTTCTATGTTCCCGTGAAAATTTTATAACTTCTAGGTCTGATAGTTTCCCAGATATACGAATTTTTGTATTTAATTCACATGGAAGGTACCTTGCCCCCTAGTTTTGTCCACCTATTTTACTTAAATATTCATAATGATACCAAGTGGCAACGAACAAATTTTAGGACTGTAATTGTTACATTTTCACACATATATATTTTCTTTATATAGGAAGTGACACGCCAACTATAGCTAGTCCGAACATTTTGTACGCAAATGTTCATATGGATGCCAAAATTGTTCAGGACACTTCTTTAAAACGTCTTATGTAAATATTTCGTGACTTGTTAGAATCCCTACAGAATTTGTCATTTGTTCCCAAAAAAAACTTGTTGATATTTTGTAAAATTTTTTAAGATAAAATCAGTATATTGTCAGTAGTGACCTGATGACTTGTATGTAATGAATCAACTCTAACAATGTCGTCAAAAGACACAATTTCCAACAGGGTAGAAATATTCTCAAATTAACAATGTACTTTGTTGCTCATACTATTACTTCATATGTTATTAATGAAGTGATGAAGGGATTTAATATAGATAAAAAGAAATATGAATATGAAAATAAACGTAAGCATCTCGAGTTAACTAAAATGATAAACCAACAAAAAAAGTTAATTACAATATAAGAGATCTAAATAATGTGTTTAAATTAAAAAAAAAAACAACAAAAAGAATTATCACAGCCGACGCACAAACAGCAACAACACAGCAGCAGGATAATACAACAATATGCCGAAGAAGGCACTTGATTTAGGTGAAATAAAAAAATTCATATCATATTTTTTGAAAAGGATTTTTTCTCTTTTTTTTAATAACAACATAAAATATGGCAATTTAGTATTTTCTTGAGCTTTTGTTGATGCTTATTAAATTTTTTTCAGTAAATCCTGTGCTGTGTTAATTAAAAATTAAATTAAATCATGATATTTTTATATTTCACATATGTACATTTATGTAAATACTATGTAAGTATGTGCTTATAATATCTGATATATTTAATTATAAAAACCCAGGTAATTAATGAGGGTTGTGCGATGCAGCTCTTTGGTATGTAGTACTATATAAATTTTAAATATATATTTTTTCTAAAAATTGTGTAACATTCTTTTTTTTAATCATATATACAAAATGTTTCCTAATACAAAAAATTGGTTAACAAAATAAATTTCATTTTCACCTTCTACACATACATATTTTTAAGTTATTAGTTTAACACAAAAAATAATACCTTTTTCATCGAAATTAATGTTATTTCGTGCAAATTTCTTATTTTGCTATTAAGCGTTTGAGAATCATATTTTAAAGTCAGCGAAAATGTACGTGAATGTTTGTATTTAACTGGTTTTATTTTCTAAATAAATAAACCTCTTAAAAATCTTGTTAGATTAAAAAATATAAAATACAAACAAGTAAGAATTTATAGTCGGGCATGGCCGACTATACATTTTTACGTTAATTCAGAATTAACAATTTGTTGACAAAAAGATAAGCATTATAAGGTTATATGGGGGCCTATATATAATTAGGGTGCTATCATTATAAATTATGGTAGACGGATTTACGTCTACATTAAAGTTATTTATGCAGAATTTCATCGTGATATTAGTGTTTATAAGTGAATATTGACAGTCAAGTCATTTTCTGAAGGGGACTTTGTATGTGTGATAGGGTCAAATGAGGCCCGATCATTACGAAAATCAGCAGTATCATTAAGACTTATATAAAACTAAGTTTGCCAGATTTCTGGAGTGATACAAGACTATTTAACATATTTATGAGCTCAAAAACCCAATTCGGGGAGTACGGTTGTATGGGGGCTATGCGAAATAATGGACCGATTTAAACCATTTTCAATAGGCTTTGGGTCAAAAGAAGAGTCTGTGCCAAATTTCATCAAATTATCTTGAAAATATTTACATGGACACACAGACGGAAAGACAGACGGATTTATGAGCTCAAAAGCCCAATTGGGGAGAACGGTTGTATGGGGGCTATGCGAAATAATGGACCGATTTTAACCATTTTCAACAGGCTTTGGGTCAAAAGAAGAGTCTGTGCCAAATTTCATCAAATTATCTTCAAAATATTTACATGGACACACAAACGGAAAGACAGACGGACGGACATAGCTAAATCGAATCAGAAAGTGATTCTGAGCCGATTGGTATACTTTAAGGTGGTTGCACAAACGCATAATGCCCTCCCCACTATAGTGGTGTAGGGTATAACAACAAACTTGCCAAAAGAATTTTATAAATTCAACACAACTACCTTGACAAACAAACAAATCTAAACATATTATTTTTAAGCTAAATGCGGATGAGTAACATCAGTTTAATATTCACCAACATTTTAAGCAATTCACATAAATACATATAGAGACATTAATATAACATTTTAAAATAACCCAGCAACCAAAATTGTAGTAACTATTTAGTACATAACCTGGTAATGAGTGGGATTTATCAATAAAGTTATTGACATTCTGTTGAATATGATTTGTAGTCATTTGTCTAGAGCGTCTGTCTAACAGACATGAAGTTAATGGTTTGAACCCTAGTTGATATCAGTCGTTTTTTTAAGAGTTAAAAGCTATTCCAAATAGCACGAAAAAATAACTTATTAATAGAGCACTGAGTAAGCAGATAGACTAATAAGCGCAGACAACCGATATACACCCGTGTGTAAGTCCGGGAAAGTGGGGTAAGAACATTTGTAACCAGTAGTTTTTTGAACCACGTCGAAGAAAAATTAGTAGTTTTCACTTAAAAAGTAAGTACTTCCAATTTAATCCAATATTACTTGTCAGCTTACCGAGTACGTAAACTTTTCACTGAGAAGGTTTTTAGTTTTCAGCACATTAAGTAGCGGAATTAGAATCATTGGTTAAGTTGGAAATGGATCTGCTTATTCTAAATCTCCTGATACGATATATGTACATATATACATACTTACAGTAAAATAAAGCTCTTCTGCAATAAGCGACAGATCAGTGGCTTACCTAAAAGAAAAGAAGAAATATGTTTTAGTAAAGATAATATAGTTTTTACAAAAGGATTTAAAATATTTATATAATTAACTGTAAAGTATCCTAAGATCACATAAATGACTGCTGGGATTCCATAAACACGCACACACATACCACTAACTATGCATATGTGTTTACTAATACAAATACGCACAAAAATTTTGATTTAAAAAAAAAAACAGCAAAGAGAAAAGTTCAAACAAATAAAATGAAATAAAATAAAACATAAATAATGTATTTTATACGCCCGCGGAATTTGTTTATTTTGTTGGGATTTTCTTTTTGAAATTACAAGTGTTTTTTTTTTTTTTTTTGTTCAATTTTGTTTATCTGTGTGAGTATGTATATGTGGGTGTTTGTTGCTGTTGAATGGAACCACCACATAAGTAGGTATGTATGTGTTGCTACCATCGAATCCTTAAAACCTCAAATTAAAGAAAAACACTTGAATTTAGTTACTTTATTTTGGCCAAATAAAATCCTGTTAATTGGAATTCTACTGTAGTTGTTTACAGAGTTTTTTGCTTGTTTTTTTTGCAGTATTTTTCTAACGTTTTGTTATTTTATGTTGGGGTTTTTACTTCGTTGATGGCTTTTTGGTAGCTTGTTTGTTTTTCCCCTTTTTTCTCTTTCACTTTCTAGTATTATTTTATTTGTTTGTTTTGTTTTTTTTTTTTTTCGATAATGCTGTGCTGGTGTCTCTGTGTGTTAGAATCTTTTTATATGTGTTTGTATTAGAATTTATTCTCAATACTGCTACTACTAGTAGCTAAATTATACTACAAAGTTGTTTGCAAATTTTGTTGTTGGTTTCCCTTTTTTTCTTTTGGCAAAGAATAATTGTTGTTTTGTCGAGACAAAAGAGCATAAATTAAATAAAATTATATTTTTGTTTATTTAAAAAAATCGTTTTTTTATCTATAATATTTTGTTATTTTTGTCACGCAAATATTATTTTTGTTAAGAGTTGGGATTTTATGTAAGATCATGTTTAAAATATTAGAGACATTTTTTATTTTGACAAACAACATTTAGGGAGTAAATGAATGCTTAGGTTTACTGCATGTTTAGTGCATTTGTTTTCGAGTAAGGAAAAGGTGTCATGAATGTAAGAGTTTATCGCATAAAATAAATTTTTAAACTTTTGTTTTAAAACATACATACACAGAGGGAAAAATAAATATGTATACACGCCTGATACCAAATTGACATAAAATTTTTCAATAACATCTGTTGTCAAGTATATTAATACATACAACAACAACATGTAATGTTGTCGCAATCTAAATTTTATGCACATTCGTTGTCTAAAAGTTAACAAATGTGGTAAACTTAAAATCCGTTGTCAATAGTGACCTTACCACGTTTGTTAACTTTTAGACAACGGATGTGCATATAATTTAGATTGCGACAACGAAATGTTGCAATGTTGACAAAGTTGCGTGGTCAACATTCTTGTATATAATTGACAACGGATGTTATTGAAAAATTTGATGTCAATTTGGTACCTTAGAAAGTATGTGTTCAGATTGTGCCTATGTAGGCGTAATGTGTCTACCTGTAGCCAGAATATTATTATTGTTTATATACAATTGAAACAGACGATGACAACTTCTTCTACACACAGAAAACAGATCGATTGAAAATCGGTTACCATGATAAATATTTAGTTAAATTAATTAAAATTGTATCGCTGTTATTGAAAAACTGTATAATTAACTGATTTTCTATATTCAGTATTAAAAAACAATAATACACAGAGAAAACAGATTCGTTGTCACAACCGAATTTGTTTCCAATCGAATTTGGTCGGTTACATGTACTATCATATGAATTGATTGCAATTACCGAATATTTCATTTGCTAACACTATACTTTTAGAACACAGGTTAGTTGTTATTACCGAATTTTCGATTGCAGTCAGTAAGCTTTTATTTATCGTAACTACTTATTTTAAAAAACAATTCGGTTATAGGGACCGAAAATATCAATATTAATAACCAAAATAAAAGCATACATTGTTTTATTTTTTTCATCAATTTCTTTATTAATTAGCAAATTTAATTCATTTTTATACATATTTATACATTTTGAATTCCTACGTTCATAAATCCATAAGCATCGCGAATCTGCAACATTTAAAAAAAGTTACAACATTTTTACTGTTTGTGTTACAAATTGTTGTAGATCAATGTCTTACTGTATCACAAAACTAAATGTATTTATGAACGTTTAACATTTACAGTATATTATTCTTAAAACTATAAAACTCGATATACATCAATCAAATCATCTAATGATTGAAGGGATTTTGCTATTGGTAACTTCTATAAGTGCTATGTAACTTTAACGTATTGTAAAAATCAAGTTCATAGAATTTTGGATAACACAGGCCAACAAATTTGTGTCCCAAAGTTTACTTTTTCGACGGATTCTAATCCGAATTTGACCTCAGAATTTGCAAATCACATCACGTTTTCGTTATATGTTTGAAAATCCCTGTACAGCGTCTCTTTTAATAAAAGCTTAAGTTATGTTAATAAATAAACAAGATATAATCGAGGTTTTATAGCCAATGGACCAAAATTTCAGATGACTTTATAAATAAAACTGACTCCGCGCTATTATAGTGCCTTGAATACGACAAAATACGGGGTTCTTCAAACTTCAGGCTAAGATTCGGACTCGGGTCCTTTGAAAAGTAAACTATGGATTTTGTGTTAATAGTTTGTTGGCCTGTAATATCCACAAATTGATGAACTTGAATTTCACAATTCGTATATGAAGTTACCAATAGCAGATCCGGATTCAGCCTAGATCATTCCCTTAGAATCCCTTGGTTCAAATTGCATCGACCTGCGTAATTATTATAGGCATTGACACATAATCTTCTGAAAATGAACACATAAAGGTTTTACTATGTATTGTACATGGAAGCTGATTTATTTACTTACAATTGACCGGAAAAATCTGCAAGAAAGCTTTATTTAATTCTATTTATGTTTTTTCTTTATTTCTTTTAATTTAGAACTAAATATTTTTTTAAATGTCATGTCAACATAACTATTTGTATATTGATGTCGGTTGTAAATACCGAATTAAACATTATTATAATAAATATCGAATTTTTCGGTTGGAAATACCGAATAAGGCTTTAATTTATTAAGATAACCGAAATGTTTATACCTTTAATTAAATTATTTTGGTACCACGACTAAAAACCTATTTTTGACTTAAATATATTCATATAAACAAATTTTTGATTACAATTACTGATATTTTCAATTGGAACATAAAATTAAAAATTTAATTCGGTTGTACTAAGTAAAGTTATTAAAAATTATTTTAATAAAGCTTAAGTTGGTTACATAAACTAAATTAACAGTTATGTTAACCTTATATTGATTACAGTTTTGGCTTTTCAGTTGCAATTATATAAAATATGTTGATGGTGTAGTTTTTTAAGTACAACTAATATTCCTTTATATCAACTAAATAATTGTGATTGTGACCAATTTCCGACCGATCTTTTTTCTGTGTGTACTAATCGAATTGTGGTTTTAGCAATTTCTAAATCAATAATTTGAACTGAATTGTATTGGTTATTAAATTCATTTGTCAATTCAGTAAATGCATCCGATTTTTATTTAGGATTAAAACGTAAGAACATCAAATATTAGTCGCTACAACCGAAAAACAGTAGAAGGTAAAAAATATTAAGCACTGCAACCAATTATCAATTGAAAAAATTATTTAAAATTTAATTACGGTTAAAGGAACCAAATTTGATGTTCACAACCGATTAATTGGTAATTATAGTTGACGTATACAAAAATAAATAAAATAAAACGAATTTATAATTAAAAACAATCTAATTACATTTGAGGATAAATTAATGCAGAAATTTGGATAAAAAAGGTAATGTTTGGTATATTTTATATCTTATAATATATTATGTGTTATTTTTCTATAATTTTTAATAATTTTACAGCAGCGGAAAGGCGTGGATAGATAGTGTTCCTTTGAAAATATTGAACAGAATCAAAAGCAAAATCCCTGGTACATAAATGCTATGTTTATTACCACGAAAATCTCAAAAGTAAAGGGGAGAAGTTATTTTATATTTATACATTTTGTATGTTTATGCATATTTATATATTATTGTAAATACTTTACACAAAATAAATATATTTTCAAATACACATAATCCACAAATTGTTTTTCAATAAATAATATTTCAGTTGCAAATACCAATAATTTCAATCCAGATTACCGAATAATAAATAAAAATAGTTGAGTACACCATATATTCAGTAATACTAACCGAATTAAACAATAATTACAATCGAATTTTGGGATAGTTGTTAGAACCGACTGAATTCGATTGGAAACAAATTCGGTTATCACAACGAATCTGTTTTCTCTGTGTAGTTGAATTGAGACTACTTTTTATACAGAAAATTATGTTGAATTGTGGCTACCTTCTCTACACAGAGAAAACAGATTCGTTGTGATAACCGAATTTGTTTCCAATCGAATTCAGTCGGTTCTCACAACTATCCCATAATTCTATTGTAGCTACTGTAAAATTCGGTTCCTGTCACTGAATATATGGTGTACGCTACTATTTTAAATTATTATTCGATAATCTGGATCGAAATTATCGGTATTTGGAACTGAAATATTATTTATTAAAACCAATTTGTGGATTATGTTTATTTGAAAATATATTTTATTTTGTTTAAAATAATTACAATAAAATATAAATATAAATGTACATTTACAAACCTACAAAACTTATTACCACAAAATAGTCACTAGTTTTGAGATATTGATGGTAAAAGCTATGTTTATGTACCAGGGATATTGTTCTTAATTCTGTCCAACATTTCCAAAGGAACACTACCATACCACGTTTTCTGCTGCTGTAAAATTATTAAAGATTATAGGAAAATAACACAAAATAGATGTTAAGATATAAAATAGACTAAACTTACCTTTTCTATCCCATTTTTCCGCATTAATTTACATTTAATTGTTATTAGTTTTATTATTCAATTGTAAAATCGCTTTATTTTATTTATTTTTGTATACGTCAAATATAATTACCAATTGATCGGTTGTGAACATCGAATTTGGTCCCTTTAATCGTAATTAAATTTGAAATAATTTTGTCAGTTGATAGTTGGTTGCAGTGGTGAATATTTTTTACTTTCTACTGTTTTTCGGTTACATAGACTAATATTTGATGTTCTTACATTTTAATCCTAAATAAAAGTGGGCTGCATTTACTGAATTCATAAATGAATTTAATAACCAATAGAATTCAGTTCAAATTATTGATTTGGAAATTGTTACAACCACAATTCGATTCATATTATGATTTATTATTTATTTTATTATTTATTTTATAATTCTAAATATAGAAAATCAGTTAATTATACAGTTTTTCAATAACATCTATACAATTTTAATTAATTTAACTAAATACTAGGGTGATCGATTATTCGACATTTTCCAAAAACCGGTTTTCGAATAGTTCGAATAGTTGACATTTCAAAAAAACCGGTTGATATTTTTCAAATTCAGAAAAAACCGGTTAACCGGTTTTTCATAATAAATAAAAAAAAATATATGTTAATTTGAAGAAATTAATGTTTATGTTTAAATTTGATTAATAAAACATGGCCCGAAATGATTTTTAACAGTTTAACAGATTATAACTTTAGATCTAGTCGTCTGATTTACATTATTTCTTTATTATAAAAAAAAATAGGAAAAAAAGTGGACACTTCTGTTAAACATAAGGTACTATGTAATCCTAGCTTATTCTAAAGCCCTTTTAGGAAATTTTCATAGGCATTCCAACACTTCCATAATATTTCAGCGGTAAATTAATTATTGTAATTGGAATATATTCTTAAGATTAATAAAATTTTATTAAACAGTCATCAATTTTACAAATAAATTTTTTTAATTAATTAGGAAAATCAAAAAAGTTTAAACAATGGTGCTTTAGAAAAATATATCCTAGTTCCTGGACTCGAATATTTTTAAAATTTAAACGGGCTGTATTATTTACTTCAAACTTTCATTTAAATAATCTTTGATTACAAAGCAAATAAAAGTATTCGAAACCGGTTTTTAAAAAGTGAAAAAACCGGGTTATTCGATATTCGAAAAATCAACATTTAGAAAAAACCGACACTGGTAAAGCAGAAAAAACCGGTTTTAAAACCGATTGAAAAATCGACTCGATCACCCTACTAAATACTTATCATGGTAACCAATTTCCAATCGATCTGTTTTCTGTGTGTATATAAAATGTAGCCAAAAAAAGTAGTCACACTTTTTCTACAATCTGAAAACCATTTCTATAGAAAATTTTGTCAAATAGTGACCATTTTCTCCATAGAAAATGTCATCAAATTTTTATAGAGAATTGAGCCAAACTGTAACAACATTTTCTATTGAAAATACAGTCAAATTCTGACTACTTTTCTCTAGAAAATGGAGTCAAACTGTCACTATTTCTTCTAGAGAATATGTAGACAAATTGGGAATAATTTTTCTATAGAAAAAGTATCCACATTTTGGCAAATTTTTCCAATACAAAATTATGTTAAGTCGTGACTACTTCTACAGAAAATGCATTCCAATTAATTACTGATTGATGGATGATTTCAATTTTAATAGACTCTGGTTAATTTGTGCAATATCATAGTAAAAAATAAAATAGGTAAAGGGACGATCGACAAATTTCGTATAGCACGACGAACTAGTCGACAACAATTCGTTGGGTAGATTCGTCGAATGGAACACAATCAAATTATTCGTACAGCGAATTCGTTTCAAAATTTGTTTGTTCGAAATTGGAAAAAGTAAGAAAAAGGAACAAAAATTATATTTTTGTGAATCTTCACGATTTTGAGATAATTTTAACAGCTTTTATTCGAACATTATTTCGAAATTAGAAAATGTAAGAAATTGGCCTCGAAAAGAACTAAAATTATATTTTTGTGAATATCCCCAATTTTGAGATTATTTTAACAGCTTCAAAATTTTTTTCGAACATTACTTCGAATTTTCGAACTTAATTTTAAATATTCCAACATAGCATTGTAGTGTCATCAAGTGTCTCCAGACTGCCAAATTTCAGACAATTCGGGCCACGAGAACTGGTTTTAATGGCTTAAAAAAATTTTCGAACTTAAGTTCGAATTTTCGAAAATTTTATTTTTAGTTTTTATGACCCAGAGATTATTTTAAGAGCATAAGAAATTTTTCGAACATAACTTCGAACTTTAGAATATAATTTCGAATATTCGGGCTACCGGAATTGGTTTTAAAACAATTTTTCCCAATTAATTCGTCGTTCGTCTGCATAAGAAATATAAATAAACCTACCGCATAGTTCGTTACGTACAACGAATTTCGTCATACGCAATGATTGTGTACATTTTCATATACCCAAGTAAGTTCTATTTCTGACGACGAATATTCGTTCCGAAAAAATTCGTCGTTCGTCCCAATTGTGCATATATTATATGTATGTATTTATTTAAAACATTACCTGGTAATGAGTGATCGTTATCAATAACATAATTTCCTCTGGTTAAACTGGATTTGTAGCCAATTGTCTAGACCGTCTGTCTACCAAACAAGAAGTAAGTAGTTCGAACCCTAGTTGATATCAGTAGTTGTTTTCAAAGAACATTGACTTATACTTTTATGTTAAAACTAATCCAAATAGCACGATAAAATAACTTGTTAATGGAGACTGAGCACACGGATAGACTAATGAACACAGAAATTAACTTAAGTCCGGGAAAATGGGAAAAGCACTTTTGCAACCATTTATTTTTCGTATCAAATTGATCAAAAATAAGTAGTTATTCACCCTATTTTCTTCAATATTAGTTGCCTGTTTACCGGGTAAGTAAACTTTTTCCTGGTATAGATAGCGTAGTCAGTCTATGACAACTTTGTATATAATACATGTATATGTATATTCAAAATCTGACTACTTTTTCACAGTCGAGGGAAAGGTAGTCATATAATAGTTTTCTACAATATCTGATAAATATATTGCCGTTGTTGTTTAATCAAATAGAATTACCTTAATCATTATGTGACATATGTACAATTGCGGTTAGGAGCATAAGTCTGTGGCATATTGCATTATAAAACTCATAGTAAATCATTTAAAATTACCAACATTTAACTAATTGATTGGTATTGCTATAGTTAAAACTATACTGAATTTATTTATTATTTTCTATTTAAACTTAAATTTATACACGATTAAATTGAGCATTTAGAGCAAATTATTTTAACTAAATACAAATTAACCAACATATAAAAGGTATAATACGCACACATAATATGCAAATTCAGTTAATAGAATTGAAATTTATCATATGACCAACAAATAACTATTAAGACAACAGAATGTTGTAATATATTTAGATAATTTATCATGTGAATTGTAAATTTATAGCCACAAAACATTTATTCGAATGGAATTAAATTAAAATTCAATCAAATAAATATGTTGTTGGTATATGCTGATGCTCGTAGTAAAGTAAAGCAACCAACCACCTGCTTTGAACTATGTCACTTACACAATCAGCTGAGCCCAACGGGGCAACATCCCCAACTAAACAAATATTGAACTTATTAAATAACCCGGCATTTAAAGGCATAACAGTATGTTTAATTGTACAGCAGGAAAGGTCATTTAATGGAACTGAATAAATATTGTTTGCTGTTCAAAAATTCTCTGCAGAGTGTAGAGAAGTGCAGTGTCATTATTACTAATTATTTACGTCGCATGCGAATAAATAAATAATACAACAATACAAAATAAGCCAAACAATCTAACGACCATACAACCGACCGACCAACAACCATCCTACAAACCAAACTATTTAGTAAGCCAAGTTAACTAAATAAACCATACTATATACCTCATCTACTTTGAACTTACATTCTTAGTTTTGAGTAAATGGTATGATATCATCATTATCATCATAACCATACAACCAACAGGGCCAAACAACTGTATTTAATCTTTACTGAACCGGTGTAATAGTTCATTCAGACAAAAACGGATATGTGTGACAATAACGAGGACTACGATTACAACAAATGATAATCATTTGCATTATTTAAAATATCCTAAAGCTGTTTTCCTGTTTGTAAATGTAAAACCAACATTTATTTATAAATATCGAGGGACTATATTCAATAGTCTCTATCTAAAATAATACAAGTTTTCAGGAGAGCAAAAAAACTGTTTATTTCGCTAGTTCGTGAAGATTTTTTATTTTTTCCTTTTACAATATATTTTTACGATCATATTCTAAACCATTATATAAAAAGAATTTTAATTTTTGCATTATTTACAAAATTATTCACAAATTTATATCAGATAGAGCTTATTTTTCTACGAAAATGTTCATTCAACCAACAGATAGAGAGTTTTTCATGGAAACATAAAATTTTTATTTGAATTAAAATCAATAAATATTATATTTTATACAATTTAATGGAGGAAAAGAAACCAAATTGTTGAAAAAGCAACAGATTATAATGTTTTGGTCCAAAATCAATGTTATATGGTTAAACACGACAATAAAATTGATTTAATTAGTATCATAATGAGCGATATCTCAAAAACTATTAGACCGATTTTAAATATTTTGACGGATTTGTGTTCAGCATGTCCAAATTATTAAGAAGACTTGTTTTGCAACAGAAAATTATCCAAAGGGATCGAGTTTGAAGCAATTTTTGGATAAGATAGAGAGTTTTGCATTCAGAATTTTTCTTTTTTTAAGATAGAGAAATTTAAAAAATGCTATAAAATTGCCAAAAAAATATTTTTTTTCTTTGAAATTTATATCACTGATGCGGGATAGTTTGCCATCAAAATCTCATTTTCATAAAAATGACAGATAGCGACTATTGAATATAGTCCCTCGATATGTTTTTGTGAGTGTATTTTGAATAGTGATATAATTGTATGTGTTATAAACAAAATATTTCATAAGCATTCCTAAATAAAGGGTATTGACAAAAATGATTAGCAGATTAGAACTTGTTTTTAGTTTGACTAATTATCCATATAATAGGTCAGGTCAAAGTCTCATATCATTGAAATGATATTTTATCAATTCCTCTGCGAAATTTTATGATGATAGGTCCATAATTGATAAAGTCCACTATATAGTACATTGTATATAGTCATTATAAGTGACATAAATTTGCTGGTGTTAAAATAACTTAATAATTTAAAAATTACGTTATTCATAAACCTAATGTTAAACCAAATATACTGCTTAATTCACCTTTAGTGGAAAGTTGCACAACAAACAGTAACTAACTCAAAGATACGACAAATATTTCTATTCTTCTACCACCACAAACTCTAAACAAGACTGTCACCAACTCTATAACTCTTTTAGTCCTTAGTATCACCCAAAATCTAGTTAACAAAAAGTATGTGGATAAAGATAAAGATGCGGCTATAATTAATAGAATGGTATCTATTTGTTGAAAGCAGCTTTTTTCTTATATTTAGATGAAACCAACAATAACTTAATATTATTTTATTACTTTACTTTTCCCATATACAATAACTTTATTAAAAGTTTATGAAATTCTTTAACTTTGACGAAAAAGCCATCTATAGACTTTAAGCTCGGGGATCGGGGATCGTATATTCAAATGAGTGAGCTTTGTCAGATTTTGATTAAAAGTCAAAATCAGAACAGAAAAATTTTGGGTTAAAGGCAGTCAAACTCCGCTTTTTTATTAATTTGTTATACCCTAATATTCCACTGTTGCAGCAGTACATCTTGTTAGTCTTACTTATACATAAAAAACACATACAGAGAAGAGAGTGTTTGAAACACACATATGAGAACAAATATATTTATTTAAATTGCATGCAACAATATTTTATATCTGATGAAGATTTACTTCACATGCATGTGTGTGGATTGCATATCTACAAGTTTTCTAGCTTTGTATTGTATTGGTTTTTAGTTCGGTAAATATGTGTGCAAGTGAATGCATGTATTTGTATTTTTTTTCACAAATTGTTTCCTTTTGCAGTTTAAACTTCTTCTGCTTTTAAGGTTTCTTCGCTCAGGTAAACAAACCAAGAAAGTGTGTATGTTTCTGTAAACACAGATATAAAGCACCAGCAGGATTTAATACATATAAGGATATATTTAGTTTACCATTTGTGTGTATTCGTATGTATAGTTATAAACAAAGTATAATTTGGAAAAGTCATGTAAGTCATGTTGTTTGTTTATTTGTTTAGCTTTGTCTGTTGTTCTATGAGTGCATTTGACTTAAAGGACAGTAATAACAACAACATCAGCAACAGCAATAAAATATATAATAATAATGATCTCTATAAATTACATGGTACTAGCTAGTGTTGGTGTAGGTATTATGTTGATGACTTTAAATTTTTTTCCAACAGAATAACTCAAGAGAATAATAACAGAAACTTTATGTACTCTTTTATTTATTGAATTTAAAAATTATTTAGTTTTTCTTATAATCATAGTAAAATGAATTTTTAAATACATTGTCTTATCGACCTTTTTATGACTAAACTGTATATATTTAATAAATTTCAATTGTGTAGTATTGTGTTAAAAATAACAGAAATTAAAGAAACTATTCGAAGTGTTATAAACAAAACAGTGGCCATATTAGCGTGACAGAAATATATGATAAGGGTCAGTCAGCTGACCCTTTGTCCTATGTCAAAATTGACTCGGTAATTATTATTTATTTTATACTAAGGGATGTATTTTCGGAAACAACCCCCAAATAAAGAATTTTGGAAATTTCGCTTTGGATTATATAAATTATCACTCATAAAGCACTAAAAGGGGTATTTTGGCAAACATTTAGATTTAATGAAGAACTTTAAAAAATTTTTACTACAAGATCAAAATACAATAATAATTTATTATAGGACTTTTAAAGGTTATTTTTGAACGCTTGACAATAATTTTACTCTATTATTTCGGTTTAATTTAATAACATCGGTCCAGAATGAGTTGAAATCGAAAGATAAATTGGTAGACACTATTTCCCAATAAACTTTTTTCTTAATCAGCAATTGTCTACCACAATATTTTTTTTGGCATTGCAAAGTATTCCCCAGTTCACTGCAAGCATGTAGCCTGACAGTCATTCATTCATCGTAAAAATCCATATTTGCATAAGTCAAGGTCAATGTTAAAACTACCATTACACAACAACAACCATCAATCTATTCATTCAACGGTTTTGGAGAGCAACGTCTTTTGTATTTTTTTTTTTTTCATTAAATATCTCTTGGATATTTACACAACTGTGAGGTAAAGTTTATTATACAAGCGTATGGGTAGTTTTTGTTTTAGTTATTTTTTAATTTTTTATTTTAACTTTTTTTCTATTTGTTACTGGTAAAAGCCAGCACATAATTGAGAAAAGTGTTAGGTTAGGAGTATGCAGGGGAAAATGGAAATAAATTCTGTTTGAATTAATAGTTGTCCTTGAATGAAATAACATTATTTATACAAGGAGTGAAATTAGTTAAATTAGACATAAAATCTAAATTCTAAAATTTATAAATAAGAAGACTAGCCGCAGACTAGACATAGACTAGACATAGACTGGACATAGACTGGACATAGACTGGACATAGACTGGACATAGACTGGACATAGACTGGACATAGACTGGACATAGACTAGACATAGACTAGACATAGACTAGACATAGACTAGACATAGACTAGACATAGACTAGACATAGACTAGACATAGACAAGACATAGACTAGACATAGACTAGACATAGACTAGACATAGACTAGACATAGACTAGACATAGACTAGACATAGACATAGACTAGACATAGACTAGACATAGACTAGACCATAGACTAGACATAGACTAGCATAGACTAGACATAGACTAGACATAGACTAGACATAGACTAGACATAGACTAGACATAGACTAGACATAGACTAGACATAGACTAGACATAGAACTAGACATAGACTAGACATAGACTAGACATAGACTAGACATAGACTAGACATAGACTAGCAATAGACCTAGACCTAGACATAGACTAGACATAGACTAGACATAGACTAGACATAGACTAGACATAGACTAGACATAGACTAGACATAGAGCTAGACAGAAGACTAGACATAGACTAGACATGACTAGACATAGGACTAGACATAGACTAGACATAGACTAGACCATAGACTACATGACTGACATAGACTAGACATATACTAGACATAGACTAGACATAGACTAGACTAGACTAGACATAGACAGACATAGACTAGACATAGACGAGAACCATAGACTAGACATAGACTAGACATAGACTAGGACATAGACTAGACATAGACTAGACATAGACTAGACATAGACTAGACATAGACTAGACATAGACTAGACATAGACTAGACATAGACTAGACATAGACTAGACATAGACTAGACATAGACTAGACATAGACTAGACATAAGACTAGGACCTAGAAAACTAGACATAGACTAGACATAGACTAGACATAGACTAGACATAGACTAGACATAGACTAGACATAGACTAGACATAGATAGACATAGACTAGACATAGACTAGACATAGACTAGACATAGACTAGACACTAACTAGACATAGACTAGACATAGACTAGACATAGACTAGACATAGACTAGACATAGACTAGACATAGACTAGACATAGACTAGACATAGACTAGACATAGACTAGACATAGACTAGACTAGACATAGACTAGACATAGACTAGACATAGACTAGACATAGACTAGACATAGACTAGACATAGACTAGACATAGACTAGACATAGACTAGACATAGACTAGACATAGACTAGACATAGACTAGACATAGACTAGACATAGACTAGACAAGACTAGACATAGACTAGACATAGACTAGACATAGACTAGACATAGACTAGACATAGACTAGACATAGGACTAGACATAGACTAGACATAGACAGACATAGGACTAGACATAGACTAAGACATAGACTAGACATAGACTAGACATAGACTAGACATAGACTAGACATAGGACTAGACATAGACTAGACATAGACTAGACATAGACTAGACATAGACTAGACATAGACTAGACATAGACTAGACATAGACTAGACATAGACTAGACATAGACTAGACATAGACTAGACATCGACTAGACATAGACTAGACATAGACTAGACATAGACTAGACATAGACTAGACATAGACTAGACTAGACTAGACATAGACTAGACATAGGACTAGACATAGACTAGACATAGACTAGACATAGACTAGACATAGACTAGACATAGACTAGACATAGACTAGACATAGACTAGACACTAGACTAGACATAGACTAGACATAGGACTAGCATTAGACTAGACATAGACTAGACATAGACTAGATAGACTAGACATAGACTAGACATAGACTAGACATAGACTAGACATAGACTAGACATAGACTAGACATAGACTAGACATAGACTAGACATAGACTAGACATAGACTAGACATAGACTAGACATAGACTAGACATAGACTAGACATAGACTAGACATAGACTAGACATAGACTAGACATAGACTAGACATAGACTAGACATAGACTAGACATAGACTAGACATAGACTAGACATAGACTAGACATAGACTAGACATAGACTAGACATAGACTAGACATAGACTAGACATAGACTAGACATAGACTAGACATAGACTAGACATAGACTAGACATAGACTAGACATAGACTAGACATAGACTAGACATAGACTAGACATAGACTAGACATAGACTAGACATAGACTAGACATAGACTAGACATAGACTAGACATAGACTAGAAATAGACTAGAGTTTCATCATTATCAATGCTAGTCCTTAGACGCCAATATTAATTTTTCTATGCACGCACTTATTTATGCATACCTGTACTGAAATGTATATCGTTTACTTACAAAAAGACTGACATAACTCAAAATTCGGGTTTTGTAAACGTCTATTATTTTTGGTGTTAGGATGACTTTTTGATGCAAATGCAAAATTTTAAATGCTCGTTCTTCATGTATTTAATAAGATAAGATATGTTTTAAATTCATATTAGAAACATACTAATCTATACTCCATATATGTATACATGTATATATATGTATACATGTATCTGGTATTCAAATCCGATAACAAAAAGTTATTACAAAAATAGTAAAAGTTATAAAACACTTAAAGCCATTTTTCCTTTACCTTTTTTTAATTATACCAGTCTTGTAGTAAATGAGCGATATGTTAATGTGTACAAATGTACATTTATCAAATGTGGATGTTGGTAAACTTACCAACATTAACATTTGAATTTGATTTCCTTTATGACTGCAGGTATGTGTGTTTTTCTATTAACTAAACTAAAGCTATGCATATTGTGAGTATGTGCAAGAAAAACAAGCAACAACAATTACAATAATAACAGCAAAAACAAGAATAGGAGCAACAACAACAACAAAAAGGAACGACAACAATAATGACAACATTACCATTATCATCAAATGTTGTCATCATTGTACTCATCATCATCACCATCATAATAATTTACTACTACTACAAAAAAAAAAAAAAAAACAATTACAGTTATACAAACACGCAAACTACAACACTACCACCATGATATTGCGAGAGAATGTCATTATTTGTCAGAATCTTGGCGAATGAATGAAAGGATGCATGTGTGTATGACGTTGATTTAACATTTATGTTAAAAATGTATTTTTAACTTCTAATGTTTATCTAACAAACTGACTTACATGTATGTATGCATGTATGTATATGGTAAATAGAAATTTTCCAGGTTTGAAAGTGCAGTTTTGTTTCTATATTTGTGTGTGTTTATTCAATGACAAGTTTGTTTTGTGTTTTTGTGCATTCAGTTTTCATATCCTTTGTATCTACAGACATATTTTTAAATAGCGATTTTCAAAACGAACAAAAAATCCACATTTATAAAACAACTAACAGTGTGCTACAAATGGGGCAGACCAATTTGAGATCACAAAATTTTTTTCGAATATGATAATCTTTCACTCAAATTGAGATATCACATATAAGATAGGTTACTCTTATTATTCAAAGCATATGTCAGCTATCAAATCAAACTAAAAAACACCTCCTTCCGAAATTCTCTTTTAAGGCAATACATACATACATATGTACACATGTTGCACTTTTCCCTCAATTGCATGTCGACGCTTTCATCGCTGTCAGTTTTTATTAAACCTCATCATATTGTATTTATTTTCTCTATTCTATATTTTTAAGTTGCAACTGTTGTCTCTGCTTTACATCCGTTAATGGCAACATTTGTGCAACATTCATTCATTCTTAACACTTATATTAAAATGTGTGATTTTTTAATGTTAGTAAATATGTATATTACATTTTTCATTGCAAGTTTGCCTGTATTGTCATTCAAAATTTTTTATGAATGACATATAGTTTTGTTGTATTTTAGTATAGTTTTCATTATATTTTGTTGGTTCGAGTTCATTTGCGCTGTAGTGTGTTCAGAACTCTTTTTTTAATTATGATTTGATGTGAAGTAAATTAGTTAATAATTTGAATTAATAATAATTAATTTCTTTTGTGCTTACTATTCATATTTTATGTCGAGACAAAAAAGCAGATATATATTTCACCAGATACCAATATATTTATTATTTACGTATGTATGCAAGGAAAATGCTAACTGCTTTCTATATTTTCATGACATACATTTATGTTGAAAAATTCTAAAAAATATATACTCTAAAAATAGCTGGAAGTTTTTTCGAAATATTTTGCAAGTACATACATAAAAAATAACATAAATATTTTCTAAAAGGTTATACGTAGCTTCATATTACAGAAATTACAAACAGTGTGACAAACTTATATATACCACTCTCACGAAAGTGAAGGGTATAACAACCATTGATTACAATAAAGCAAAAATTGCTTTAATCCTTAACAGAAATAGAGCTTTGTAATGTGGTTTCACAGTGGCATCCACACGAATGTTGAAGTAGTAGTTGTGGCAACAGCATTTATTGCAACAGTTGTAATATTATGTGGCAGAAGTAGTAGAAACTGTAGTGTGCGGTTTTGATTATGACGATTGATATCCAACTATACTGGTATTACTATTGTCCATAGATAAAAGTCGATTACAGTATAAGTAAAAATATAGACACACACTCACTCTCAGATACAAACATTAAAATATAAAAATGTTTCAAATACCATTGGCAAATAATTGTTCGCAGTTGTCATTTTTGTTGCTGCTGTATATTGTAATCTATATGAATTTCGTTTATTCATTCATTCACTCACTCTTTCAGCCAGTCATTGAATGTGATAAATATATTTCAAATAGTGCACATTTTAACGTCCAATTACCACCCTCTTGTCGTATGAATGGGTTATTCCACTTTTGCAACCATAGTTTCAATAGATCTTTAATGTGGCTAAAATATTGATCGAATGACGAAGAGACAGACAATTTGAATATGTTAGGACGTGAATGGGACTACCGGTTTTTTTGGAAAAACATAATTTATACTATTTATCACTACAAATGTATATTTACTATTGGCATAAAATAGTACAACGACTACTTCAGCAACCCTGTAAAATTTGCTGAGTTTGGTTTGGGGAGAAAGCTATTTCATTAGATTAAATAGATAGACATAGACTAATAGACATAGACTAGACTAGACTAGACTAGACTAGACCAGACATAGACTAGACATAGACTAGACATAGACTAGACATAGACTAGACATAGACTAGACATAGACTAGACTAGACATAGACTAGACATAGACTAGACTAGACATAGACTAGACATAGACTAGACATAGACTAGACATAGACTAGACATAGACTAGACATAGACTAGACATAGACTAGACATAGACTAGACATAGACTAGACATAGACTAGACATAGACTAGACATAGACTAGACATAGACTAGACATAGACTAGACATAGACTAGACATAGACTAGACATAGACTAGACATAGACTAGACATAGACTAGACATAGACTAGACATAGACTAGACATAGACTAGACATAGACTAGACATAGACTAGACATAGACTAGACATAGACTAGACATAGACTAGACATAGACTAGACATAGACTAGACATAGACTAGACATAGACTAGACATAGACTAGACATAGACTAGACATAGACTAGACATAGACTAGACATAGACTAGACATAGACTAGACATAGACTAGACATAGACTAGACATAGACTAGACATAGACTAGACATAGACTAGACATAGACTAGACATAGACTAGACATAGACTAGACATAGACTAGACATAGACTAGACATAGACTAGACATAGACTAGACATAGACTAGACATAGACTAGACATAGACTAGACATAGACTAGACATAGACTAGACATAGACTAGACATAGACTAGACATAGACTAGACATAGACTAGACATAGACTAGACATAGACTAGACATAGACTAGACATAGACTAGACATAGACTAGACATAGACTAGACATAGACTAGACATAGACTAGACATAGACTAGACATAGACTAGACATAGACTAGACATAGACTAGACATAGACTAGACATAGACTAGACATAGACTAGACATAGACTAGACATAGACTAGACATAGACTAGACATAGACTAGACATAGACTAGACATAGACTAGACATAGACTAGACATAGACCCTAAATCTTTTCAAGTATTCCAATCGAAAAAATAGAATCTTAATACATATTAAACATTGTTACTAATATTATTAGCGTTAAAAGCGTAAATAAATTTCATTTCAATTTATACTCATCAAACTGGAAATGACTTTGTTGCCTACCCCAATATACAATATACAATAAGACACAACTGCCAACAGCACTGTGCAAGTGTATAAAAGGGAAGTGGTTGGAGTTTTTATTTTTGAAAAACCAAAAGCACGTGACATTTCCAAGTCATTAATAATGCAGTTTGTGGTGAAAGTGTAGTATTAACGCGACATTTTCTATATTTTCTACTCCTCACTTGCACATTTTTTCTCTTTCCAAGAACATGTTTTTATTGCAGTTGTTGTCTTTAAGTCCTAAACTCTTAATGGGTAAAAATAAAATAAAAATACCAAAATATATGTATATGCATGTATATTTTATTCTATATAAAGAAGATTGTTTGAAGTTTTTTTTTTCCAAAGCAAAGAAGTGGTTTTAATAAAGATTCATTTTATTTTGTGTTTGAAATAAGTATTTGTAACTTCTTTAACACACAGAGAGTAAGAGAGATAATTAAAAGTATAATGAATTGTGTACACACAACAACAAAAAACTTCTATTATGTACCCTTTTCTGGTTGCGGGCAAAAAAATTATAAAATCGGAAGAGAAAAAAAGCGACAACAGCTCAAAAAGAAGGATGTTAGAGAGAAAAAGGATTGCTAGTAATTATTCAACATTATTATTGTGTCTATATTTATTTAAAAAATTGTTGATGTAATGTTGGTTTCTTTATATTTATTTACAAATAAATTGTACAGCTATGTTGGTATTTAAACATCAGATTTTATGAATGAACAATTATGAAAAGAAGATATGAAAATGAAAAAACAAATATTGATGCAATTAAAATGCAAAAATAAACAAAAGTATAAATTTGATGCATTTATAGAAATGTTTCGTTTTATTTATTATATAATTTTTAGAGTTTAAAACTTAATGTTATATTCGGCTATGACGAATCTTATATACCCATCTTCAATACATTGGTAGTAAATTATAGGTTAATTTGGAAAGTTATGTTGTGCTATTTATGGACATACATAGAAAATTTTGGACCGAGCTTTTGCTAGATATTACCACGATAACTATTTAACTTTTCGAACACTTTCGAAACTAAGTTTTTGTTATATATGCCTTTATGATATTTTTGGCGTGTAATAACGTCCATGTAAATTATGACACTTTTTATGTTGGATACCAGACGTATACGTATTATTTAATTGTTGCTGTCAAACTTTATGAGATGTGAATGAATTTTACATGTGAAAGGAACAAGGTAAATGTTTTATATATCAGTGGATTGGGAATTATATCAACTTTTCGGAAACTTATAGTTTTTTTATCAGTTAAGAAATTGATTGAATACCTTTTTAAAAAATGTGCCAAATAGTTTTATATTAAATTTGTGAGATGACAATGATTTTAAAATTTCAATAAAATATATGAATATTTTTTAACGAAAATTTACAGTTATATAGACTTTTTTATTGCCAATGTAAAACATAAAAGAAATTTTTAAATTTATTATTACAAATCCCAGAATTCCAAAAAAAAAATTTTGAAAAATTGCAAAAATGATTTTTTTTTGCTTTTTTGGCTATAAAATCCCTACCAGAGGCGGGATTATCGAAAGCCCTTACAGAATAATTGAGAATATATTGTGCCAACTAAAATAGGAGGCTATAAATTGATATCGACTTAGCGATTTGAGAATTTTCGCCCTAAACTTTAATTTTACATAATTTTTTTTTTTTTTTTTTCATCGAAATTTTTTAGAAAACTTAAAAATAAGAAGAAGTAAGCATGTAAAGTCGGACATGACCGACCATATTATACCCAACATCAGTGAGTATCTTAAAAATGTGAAATAGTTTTTTAATAATAAAAACATTTATTTTGTTCGGGGCCGAAATAATGGACCGATTTTAACCATTTTCGTCTTCGTCCTTGGGTCAAAAGAATATTATGTTTTAATTAATCACATTATCTTGCAAGTTACGGCCTGTAGCGTGAGTACAAGTTTAACATGGACACACAGACGGACGGATAGACAGACAGACAGGCGGAAGGACAGACAAACGGACGGACGGACGGACATACAGATGGATTGGTGTAAAACCAATATTTTTGGGTGTTACAAATATCAGTGGTGTGAGTATAAAAAAAAAACTATTTTCCCAAAAAATAGCAAAAATTAATTTCTAAAATTATATAATATTGAACTCAGTGATAATTTTTAAACAATTCTTTCACTATTTGATATGTAGATTTGTTAAATAAAAAAATCAGGAAGTATTTGGATCCGCTGTTATCAAAAAAACTGGAGTAGGGTGGATAAAAAGGTTGAACATTTAATTTTCAAATGCGATTATCTCCTAAGCTATAAGAGATAACTGATAGATAAATAGATAAATAGGATCGTTTTAAAATTTTAAAATAATCGAAGTGTCCTTCTTTGCGAACCCCTGACTGTGCCGCTGGTGGGCCCAATAGGTCCGAAATGAAAACCAATACACAACAACACTTCCTCTTTAAAATGGAATAGAATACGACAAAATGTTTGAGCCAAACCACTGTGCGCCCATGAACATTATACATTAGGACACGTAGCCTTAAGGGTCTGATAATATATGATAATCTTTATATAATCATCATATGACTATTAAAACCTTTAGCATTTTTTAGTAGTTCACCAATTTTTAACAATAACTAATAACAGGTCAGACAAAAGTTTAATATGTATAAGACCTTCATAAAATTTTATATTATTCTGAACAAACATATACAAAATCTATTATTTCTTAAGCAACTATTTTGAAACAAATCCTTTCAATTGTCTTACAAAACTTTTCACTATACAAAGTCAATGAACTGTTTTTTTGCCTGAACTAATATTTCCTGTTTAAGTAAAAAGTACTTGAAATGTCAATAGAAATCATTATTATGCTTATATAGATTCAAAAATATTATTTTTATAGTTTAAGATCACCAAATAAACAAACAATATTGTCTAATGATTGCGTGCATTATTTTCAAGGACTTCAGGGGGTACTTGTGAAAACAAGTGAAAATAAATGAAAATTACAACAACGACAACAATAAAAAAAAAAAAACAGCAGCAGCCACAAAATTCAGTGCTAACAGGTGATGAATACAAGTGGGTATAAATAAAAACGAACCAAAATATACAGCAAAAAATCCTAATAGAAGAGAATGAGGAAAACAAAAAACAAATATCAAAATAAATGCCACACAATAAAAGAAGGATAACAAACATACTAACTAACAAACAACTAAGTACTAAAAATATTTAAGAAACTAAAGTTCAAACGCGTATAGCGACACATGCAGGCAGGATGCCAGCTGAACACGGAATAAGAATTTGTGTACACAAAACTCAAGGACAACAGAGATAAACAATTCATATTGTCCCTTTTAGAAAAGAGAAATGAACCTTTGTATATTGAAATAATTGAGAGAGAGAGAAAGTAAATGCAAAATGAATTCCTTTATGGATAAAGAGCAGAGAGCTGAGAGAACTTTATCCGTTTAAACAGCGCATACTCATACCCTAAACATAATATAAAATGAACTCCTCTATGAATGTAACTGTGGCCAAATCCAACAACCAAACCAAAGGAATGCAACAATGTTATTGTAAAACAAAAACACAACAACAACTACTACAATGTTTAAGGATAAAATACCATAAAAATTGAGTATATTTAAACTGGTCCTTAAGAAGCTGACAATTTAGTCTTAAGCTAAAAATACAACCGTCAACATCGACACGGGACACATCATAACAGAGCGCATTTCCATTTACTAGACTAGAAAAATACAATAATAAAAAGAACAAAAACAAATAACGTACAATTTCAAAAAAAAAACATACTCGCATACAAACACACTACCAGATAACGGTTACTTTAAAGTGAGTGAATGTATGTGTGAGAGAGTATACCAAAAAATAGCCAGTGCTTAAATGTGAGTGTTTAAATTTTCAATAAATTTAAAAAATTCTTTAAAGATTTTCAATTGAAAATACATAAAACGAAAAATAAAAAAACAGTGTTTATTTTTAAGAAAATAAAAAACAAATATATAACAAAACATATTTGTACTTATACACAAATAAAAAGATAAGAAAATTTGCGTTAAATATAAAACAAAAAATAGTATAGCATACTTTCAGTAAAGTTGTAGTAGTGTATAATATAATAAAAAAAAATATATAGAAAAAGTTGTTACTTAAGAGATTTTTGTTTTTGCTTAACGAAGTATAATATATAAGCTTATAAAACTTCAGGCAAAAGAATTTACTGCAAATAGTTTAACTTAAACAAACAGAGAAGAAAATTTTATAAAAGTCTTAATACCGGCAGAAATTTTAAGACATAAATATTACTTCTATATAGTTTTAAAAAATAATCAACAATATTTTAAATTGAAGAAAAATACTTGAAAAAAATAAAAAGGGCAATAATAAAAAATATTATCTTTGTATATAAACACACATTTATACAAATACAGTGCATATATGTAAAACTGCTATAGCAAATAAAATATATTGCATATTTTTAAGGATTAAGTGTGAAGCCTGCAGCTAAGTCCGTGAATGTGTTTAAAAAATTCTCTATAAAAAATAATTTAAATTAAAAACACTTAAGTGGAAATAGTTTGCTGGCATTTTAAAAGGTAATTATATTGGAATCTGTTAATTAAATACAAATTCATGCTAAATTCAGATTTAAGGAAAATTTTATGAAAATGTTTTTTGTTTTTCATAAATGAAAAATTTTAATAGGAATTGCTTTATCAGTATATAAAATGTGTTTTTATAGAAATATTCTACCCTGCCCGTCATAGTTTTATAAAGTTTTTAAACTAATTGAATGAAATTTGGTTTTTATATTATTTTTAGCACAAGAACCTAAAATTTTTGAAATAGTTTGAGTCTATGATTTATGATCAGATAAGATGGAAATAAAAGGGATTTAATGAAGTTCAAGCCATTTACTGAGGATAACTTTGCATGGTGTCTAGGTTATGATATATAAAACATAGTAGTGTCAATTTTTGTAGAGATACTAGAGATCGGTTCAAAGCACTGTGCAACAACAAAATCTTTCCCGAATGAGAACAACAAGAAATGAAATATTTTGATATGTTCTTATTATAAAAACATAATATTTCAACTACAGAACTGTCAAACTATTTACAAGTATTTTTCTGAAATTAAACTTTGCATGGGACCTAGGGTCACATGAGGTGCGATCATCCGGTAGTTTGGTTTAGGTTTACATATGTACATTACACCGTCCGACACTAAATTAGACACGAACCGGATGACATAGTTAGATTTTCATTTCGTGATCCTGTGTCCTTTTTAAAGGACTTCAAAGTTTCAAAAAGTACATTTTTCAAAAAAATATTTTAAAATACTTCTACTGATCAAACAATGGCAAAATTGATGTCAAGCGCACAAGAAGAGTTGTAAAATATTTTGTGTTATTTTTATTTTATTATGTCAGGATCACAAGACGTAAAAAATGACTTTCAAAAATTTTTTGGAAAAAATATTATTGAAAACCTAAATAGACATTAAAGTATAAAATTTTTAAAAAACATTTTTGACATATTATTATTCTGACATTATAAAATAAAAATAATACAAAATATTTCCCAAATATTCTTGACATCAAACTTGATATTGTTTGATCAGTAGAAGTTTTTTAAAATATTTTTGAAAAATTTACTTTTTAAAACTTTGAAGTCCCTTAAAAAAGACACATGATCATAAAATGAAAAACAAAAAACCAAGTTTTTCTCCACTAAATTTATAGTTTCAGACATATATCATCCGGTTCGTCTTTATGGCAGCTAAGTTTAAAATTGGACCGATTTGAAATATTTTCAACAAAATTTTTCAAAATTCATCTCTAAATTAGGTACGAGACCCATTTCAAAAAAATTGGAGAACTTTTTTTTACAAATTATATTGAGGATCAGGATTTTCAATCGTTTGGTAGGGAATTGACAACCATTCCAAAAAAATAACACGCATCGATTGAGATATGAGATTCTTAAAAAAACTGTGCAAAGCAGATTTTCTGAAAGAGGCTTTATACGGAAAATTTTATTGCGATAAGTCATTTACAGACATTTCTAAACGGGAGTTTGTTTAGGGGCTAGGATTAACTGAGGGAAGACCATTACAAAAATCTGCAGTGTTATTTATGCTTATATAAAACTTAGTTGTACCAATTTCTGTAGAGATACATACAGTTATATTTATCGTAGTTATGACCTAAAAAGCACAAATCGGAACGTTCGGTTGTAGGGGAGCTATGTAAAATAATAGACACATTTTAAGCATTTTCAATACCGAAAAACATGTATTGTTAAATTTCCAAAGGTCTTATGGACAAAGGTTTACATGGACAGCCTGCCAGACGGACGGATATGTCTTACTCGAATAAGAAGTGATTCTAAGACGATCAGTACACTTTAAGAAGGGTGAAGGAACAATAATATACGACTTTGGAGATTTTGTAGAACTTTAAATTTTTCATCTTTTTACCGGATTTTAACAAAATCAGGGTCATGTGAAAATATTTTAATTACCCTGTAAAATACATGTGTATACAGCAAACTTTTCCTGAATACGAGCCAACTTTTCAAAAACTACTTTCATTTTGCATTGATCTAATTTAGGAAAGATTTGATAACTAAAAATCTGCTGCACAGTGTTATTGGTCCTTCCTTCCATATAACTTCTCTTGCTGAAAATAAGTTTATTGTCATTAAATCATTCAAAATTGTTGGTATTATGATAAAAATTTAATTCACATCACTCTTTTTAATTCTATAGAGCTCAATCCATAATTGACTTAGGCTGTATTCCGAAAATCACCCTAATGTTCATCTTTTGAAATTCACTTTCAATTTACGGCATATATTTTGATTTTGGTTATATGACTCGACTTGACATTTTCGAATATACCGTTCCTTAAATCCTTTCTCTAGATAACTGACTTCCCAGCACAAACTTCAATTGAATAGTAATGAGTTTAAAAAGCTATTCGAAATATTTTTCAATACTTCAGTCATTGGTATTTTAACACATTATTACAACACGGCATTATCTCACTTGCTTACATAAAAGTGCTTATATAAGTCATTACAATTAGGGAGTTAAAAAGCTTTTTTTGTTTTACACACAAAACCAATTGCCTGTTCATGAAATAATGGTTTTCACATAGAAATCAAAATATGAATATTATTCATATTCTTTTGTAGTACAGTAGGTAAAATATAAATGGTCCAGCTCACGAAAGGTCTACACCGTAAGGAAATTATTTTGTGTAACATCATATGATATAACAAGCTATCAATTACCATTTTTTGTCAGTCGTCCTAATGTTTATACTAACAAAATAGTTATATTACAAACATATGTTGATATTATTTTAAAAGAAATATTATAAAAAAGTATATATTAATTAAAATTACATACAACAAAAAAATCCGATATTTGAAAAACTTTTAGCAGCATACACCAAGGAGTTGCTCACAAAAATAAGTAAACCAATAAAAGTTATTGCATACTTACGAGAAAGAACACTATACTATACTTGCAACTAATTTTAATTTGTTGCCATAAACAAATTCTTTCGCAAGAAATAAATATATATAAAATTAATTAAAAACTTTAGAGGCATTAAAACTATTTAAGGGAAATCTCCAAAGAAAAAAGTTATAAATAAAATTCATGTACAAAAAAACAAGTTAACAATTTTTTTAAGCATATAGTATAATAAAATGAAAACAATGTCAGTAGCACACTGTTTATTTTAATTGCATACTCTGGAGAGTAGACTGTTTAAACGAATAGTGCATATTTTCAGTTGCAGCATAAATAAAGAATTAAGAAGAATGTTGTTAATTATAAAATACTTTGAAAGTAACTTCAAAGGCAAGACATTTTCTAAGAATTTATTGGAAAATGTCATTGGTTGACTAAAGAGGACATAATCTTCTCAGATTTTTTTAAATTCATAAATAAATATTAGCTTTAGTCTATGTATATAAAATGTTTATTATTAATTGTTAATTATATCACGAACAAGCAGACAACTTTGTCAATGATTCTTCTTATATAAATGCAAAAGACACACTTTGACTTATTCCAATAACTTTAAATATATATAGCATACTTAGAGGAGAAAATTTTTACCTTGTTGTTATAATTAACCCACAAATATTGCATACCTGAAAGAGAGAAAAAAAGTAGTGAACATTAAATTTAATTTATAAAATGTAGAATTTATTCTAGAATTAAAATAAACCCTCAATGAAATTTTTCAATATTTTATTTCCAAATATATTATTAATTATTTGGTGGTAATTTTTATTACATTGTTATATTTATAATTTTGCCAAATTTTTACATTAGAATTGCAAAAATCTATTTGTGTTGCATATTTAAAGGCATACACACCTTTATATAATTATATTTTTATTTAAAATAATTGATAAAATTTTAAATTGTGTAATAATTATAATGTAATTAATAAATGTAAATAATTTAAACTAATAAAGTTAGAAAGATATTTAGAGAAAATTATAAATAAATTATGAAACATTAGTAGAGTTTATTTAAATAGAAAATTATAAAATAAAAAATAAAATATTTTAAATTTAAAGCTAGTAGAAGTTCAGTCAGACTTTGTAGAGACCTGAGCCAATAAATTTAGTTTGATTTTCTAGAATTTAATCGATCAGGTCTCTTAATGAATAGCCATTACAATTGCGGGATTTGGGCCTGATCACGGACCTCATTATGGGTTAAATATTAATTAAATGGAACAAATAGACCTTTGACTAATATAGAAGGAAGAGAGATTGCAATTCAGTTAATTTTAAAGCATAGAGTTCATTTTACATAAGTATGCTGAATAAAAACTCTTACTTAAAACAAGTAAGAAATTATAAACGGGCGGTACCGACCATAAAATACCCTACACCAGTTATAATGATAAAATCTGAATTAGTTTTCATAATAAAGCATTTAAGTTGAATTGTACCTTGTCTCAGATATACTTAAGCCATTAATTGTTGAATAAAATTGTGGATATTTAAGTCATATTTTGAAGGGGGCTTCATCAGGATCATCAAAATTAGTATAGAACTTGGTTTTGCAGCTTTTTGTCGAGATACGAGTATATTAAACATAATTGTTAACTTAAAAGCCCTATTCGGTGGGTTCACCATGTTAAACATTTCCAATAGGTTTCGTCTCTGGTACAGTAGAAGATCAAGTGCCAAATTTCCTTGAATTATCTTCAAAATTGCGACCTGTAGTTTGATTACAAGGTTTAAAGGCCCTATTCGGGTGTTCTGTAAGGGCGCTAGGTGAAATATTGGACTAATATTAACCATTTTCAATAGACTTCGTCCCTGGGACGAATTTCATTGAATTATCTTCAAAATTGTAGTTTGATTACAAGGTCAGACGGTCAGACAGACGGACGGACAGTCGGAAGGTCAGACGGACGGACATAGCTAAATTGATTCAGAAAGTGATTATAAGCCGTTCGGCAACTTTAAGAAAGGTTAGACGGACATATCTAAATCGACTCAGAAAATGATTATAAGCCGTTTGGAAACTTTAAGGTGGGTTTTAGAACAATAATATTGTGCGTTACAAACATCAGCACAAACACAATATACCCTCCCCACTACATTGGTGTAGTAGGGTATAAAAATATTTCCTTTATCTCACAGATTTTGTGGTTCCTCCATAATTTTTTTTAATATTTTGTTCATCGCAAAAATTTCTATTTATATAAATTCTTTAAAGTTCAATATCTACTTATGAAAAGAAAAAAAAAACTGTAACATGTTTTCATATTTCCGCTCAATTTTTTCAATAACAGCCAAATAATAAAGCCAATGCTCTCGTTACTATAGAGACTTTTTTTAAAGTTCTTTTCGTCTTTAATGAGAACAGCCAGACAGCCTGGCTGCCAGGCAGCCTTATTATAGGCCGCAGAAAAACAAAATGATAGGGTTTGCCACGTTTAGAATTACAGCGGAAAGAATTGTTTTGATTATTGCATACCTTGAAGGATTTACAAATTAAGTGCTTACACAAAAAAAAACTATTGCATACTTTTAAGGTTATTTCGGGATAAAATTAAGTATATTTATTATGTAAATTAAAATCTTTCATATTGAAATATAAAACAATCTCATGTACTGTAGGACTGAAAACCTTCTATAGTTTGGACACCCTATAATATTTTTCTTTACTTGGTATAGAAATTTATTTATACGTTTATATGTATAAATGTCTAAAAAAAGGCTAAAATAATGTGAAACATTAGTTTCAAAGGCATGAAAGCAAACAACTGTAAATTTTCTACGAAATTTCCGCCTGAAATGACACATTCTTTAACTAACACAAATTACAACAGCAACAGCACCAAGGCATTAAAGCACAAAGTGCCTAAAAGCATGCTTTGCATATACACTCACATAACTAACACCTAAATATATGTATGTGCTTAAATAAAAATATATAAAAACTCATTAATTAAATATACTTATTCGGCATAAAACATTCACATTTTATGATGAACAAAACGTAGCAAACAATTTAGCATTACAAAAAGTTGGCGGTGTATAAATAAAGAAAAATTTAAAGCAAATTTAAATAAATTAAAGGCAAAAAAATTTCTATATAAAATGATAAATAAAAATATCAAAAATTCAAGGCAAGTAATTTGTCAAACAAAAACAGTGGCAAAAAGCAGATTTGGGGGAAAATTGTTGTGTTTGAAACATGATGGAGAGTAAAAAAGCAAAAATTATACCAGCAGTTATTTTTCTAAAAAAAAACAGCCTAAAGTTTCTTCTCTTTCCTGTTTGAAGTTTATCTCTCAGAAAAAATCTTTAAAAAAAAATTCTACAAAAAAAATAGCTGATGACAAATAACATTGTGATAGTTAGTTTAGAAGTCGCCGCCGTCTTTTAACAAGGGAGATGCCAAGCAATGTTATTTAAACGAAAAAAAAAAAACAAGATAAAAATAAAGCAAAATTAATCTTTGTTACTTGATTTCTCTTTTTTGTTGCTCAAAAGAAACAAAAATAGAAAGTATAAAAATCAAAGAAAAATCTCAACATCATCTCAGCATCAACTACCAACCAAATCAACAATAAAACAATTTTGGAACATAGGAAAAAGTAGATAATACAGTTAGTCTATAGCACCGGATTATGTTAATTAGGTAAAATGCTTGTTTTTCTTTTCTTTTTTTTCTTTAAACATTATACTGTTTTATTGCTGGAGACACCCTGCAATAAGCCAAAGATATATGTTAAGTACTCAGTGAAAATGTTGATTACCGGAGTAATGTGTAAAATAATGCAACGTAATTGAAATCATTATAAATTTCTCAGATAAGAAGTTATCATATTGTGTTTTTCTTTTTTGCCAACGGTTCGGAATTTTGATTTACTCTCTGTGGCAAAGTTGTAGCTCTTGTTGTAAAGTATAAAAATTGTGAACATATAAAATCAAAAAAACTTCATCTTCATTTTTTAATTTCAAGTGGAAAGTTTTGCATTGTAAAATTGCTCTGATTTTAATAACGACACCGGTACGTATACGTGCTACACAGAGAAAACAGATTCGTTATCACAACCGAATTTGTTTCCAATCGAATTTGGTCGGTTACATGTACTACCACATGAAATGATTGTAATTACCGAATATTTCTTTTGCTTACACTATATTTTTAGAACTCATGTTAGCTATGATAATCGAATTTTCGGTTAATATCAGTGAATTTTTAGTAAGCGTAACTACTCTTTTTAAAAAACAATTCGGTTGTAGTGACCGAAAATATCAATATTAACCATCAATTAAAAGATATGTATTGTTTTAATTTTTTATAATTTTTTATTTATTTAAACATAAATATATTTATATTATACACATATAACTCGTTTTTATTACACAGAATACTTTCGTACATGAAAAAACTAACCGCATCATTTGAAAATTTGATTCCGAAAAGAAAAATTCGACATACAATTTTTGACGTAGGTGACAGGCTTTATGCAGATACAGTATATTTTCATACACACACATACATTATGCACTAATGGATGGACAAATTTTATGAAATTTGCTAACGTAAAATATGTAAATTGCTTTACGCATTTAATGTTAGATTGTTGCTTCTTATTTGTTAGATTGATCTTGTAATTCGCTATCCACTTCTTTCATACATATACATTCACACATGTACATTCCGCATCAAGTTTTTTAATTTTAGAAAATTTAAGCGAAAAAACAAATGCGGGACATTTTTTAGACCATTCTTCTTCTGGAAAAAAATCAAAAAATGTTTCTATTATTTTTTGCAAAAAAAAAAACGTTTTCATTAACTTACCTTTATAGATAATTATTAGTAAACTTCTGCACAAATCCAAATATAATTATTTGTGAAAATTAAATTTTATCAAAATAGTTTTCTTGACTTTTCTTTTCATATTTAGAACTTATTTTATTATTTTTAAAACGTCAAGAAACAACTTTTATTATGTAGTCAGTTGGTAATACCGAATTGAGCTTTTTTATGATCAAAATAATTAAAATTTTTTAATTTCGGTTGGAATTACCAAATTATGCTTTACTGTATTCAAAATAATCGAATTTTCTATACTGTTGATAGAAATATGCGAATACAATAACTAAAATCATAGTTCTGGCTTAAATATATTGATCTAACCAATTTGTTGATTATAAGTACTGTTATTTTCAATTATAACTGACAATTATAAATTTAAATATAGTTGTGCTTAGCGAACGAATAAAAAAAGTTTTGAAAAGCTTTAATTAGAGAAAGTAACTGAATTAATAGTTGTATGAACCTTGATTCTATTATAGTTCTAATTTTTTAATTCTAAATACAAAAAATGTATTGCTTGCACCGTTTTTCAATAACTACAATTAATATTCCTTCACAGTTAATAAATATTTGTAATTGTGACCGATTTCCAACCAATCTTTTTTCTGTGTGTAATGATATTATTGATATTACATATGTATATTAAGTATACGCCTAATTTAGACATTTAGAAGATGCAGTTTTTTACATGTTAACAATTTTTGTTTGTTCTTTATTAATTACTAGAATACCCTGGATGCTTCGCTACCCTAATCAAAACACATACAAAATTTTGATTACTTTTATTTATGTTCAATATTGTTGAAATTTAACACATGAATAAAATCACATTCAGTAAGGACCGTGTATTTTTATTTTTATTCGTTTGGCTTCCACATTAAAAAAAATTTCGAAAGTACTATTTGAAGAAGGAAATAGTACTATAAAATACCCGTTTTATGTTTCTGAGTTTAATAATATAGAAAATTCTAAAACTATAATTTGATGAAAGAATCTTCAGATTCTCATTCACTTAAATTTTATATTTCTATGTGCAATATCGTAAAAAATTCAAAAAGTACCATCTGAAAAAGCAAAGTCACTTTTAATAAATTCTCATTTAATAAGGACCCCGTATCATGTGCTCGGTTACCCAGTGTAACCAAGTCCGACAAAAACTATAAATTTAGTAGAGAAAAAGTGGGTTTTTTGTTTTTCATTTCGTGATCCTGTTTTCTTTTTAAAAAAGTTCAAAGTTTTAAATAGTAAATTTTTCAAAAAATATTTTAAAATACTTCTACTGATCAAACAATGTCAAATTTGATGTTATAGTTTCAGACCAGAGATACAAGGCGAGACGGCTCAAATCGGTAATATTTTGCAAACCGTGCCGCCGCCGACTTCTTTTAGCTCAAAAACTAAGCCGGCTTAAACGTAGCCGCTGATAAAGATTGGAATCGCACATGTATTTCAGAAAAAAATTTAACCAATTTGAACGGAGTTGCCACTATTTTAAATTCTTATGGCAAATTGAAAAGAGTTGCCACACAATATTGTGCTAATATTAAAGTAGTGAAAACTACTAAAATAATGTCCATTTTCTGCAGAAAAAAACTTATATGTAGACAGGTTACTATATAACAGACTATCATACAGAGATTTTTCAATATAATAAACGCATATAAGGTCAATTTCTGAAGAAAAAGTTAAATTGAATCGCCTATTTAGCCGCTGCCGATATTTTCTATAACAAGCCGCCATCATCCGATAATCCAAAAGGTACTATTTGAAGAATGGAAAAGTATTGGAGTCAGGATCATGCATGTTCTAATATATGTTTCTAAGTTGAATATTTTAGAAAATTCAAAAAGTACCACTTGAGAGATAAAAAGTACTAAAAAAATTCTCTCTCAAAGAATCTTATTCAAAAAGGACAGTATATGTTTAATAATCGTGTCTTTGGATTCATATTATAGAAAATACAAAGAGTATTATTTGAAAAAAGAAAAAGTAACAAAGTGAAACAAATTCTATCTTTGTACTAAAAAAATAGTACCATTTTCCCCCTTTACGCCTAAGAATAAACATTTTCGAAAATTAAGTTTACTAAATATTTCGTATTTAAATCTGTATATCACAGACAAAGCTCAAACTATTCAAATCAGCATTAATTTGTTCCAGAAAAATTGTGCTTTCAAAAAGTACCAAACAATTGCTCAAGGAGTTTGAATAATTTAAATTTCCCCTTTTTGATACTATTGTTCCCCAGTGATATAGCAAATATTTTGTTTCAATAAATATTACCGAATTAGTACGTAATTTAAGAGGTATACGTCGAGAAGTCGAAAAACTTTTCTTAATGTGCTATAAAAAATTACCAAAAATACAGTTATTTCCCCTTTTACACCCAAAAAGGACTGAATTTTAAAAAAGTACGAAACAGTTATCTCATAATTTTGAAAGATATATACAAAAATTGTATTATGATTATTAGTTAAAAAGCTATAAAGGGTCAAAACAAGGTACACATTTCCCCCCTTAGAAGTACGAATTTCAAAAAAGTACCACACACTCATCTGCTCATCTTAAGAGTAGATACAGGTGCATTTTAAATTTTTCTTGTATAATTAATATTGTGTAGGATAATTAAGAAAACCAGTTTTACCCGTTTTTCCCTTTTTTTTACCCCTAAATGTACAAATTTCCAATTTCATGATTCTAGGTTCAGTCGTTTGGGCTGAGCGATGATGAATCAATCAGATAGTAACGTGACTCTTTTATACATATATAAGATAAAATACATATATAAGATTACTTTGCCTAAGAGTTACCTTACCAAAAAGTCCACTATTATAGATTCTCACATACTCAATACTCAGTATGGTACAAGGTTCAATATTACACAAAACTCAAGAGCTACCCTGTTGAAGAACGAAAAAAGTACCAAAAATCCTAGAGATTTCTAGTCGCTCAGGACTCTGATTGTTTAATTTTAGGTTTCTAGGTTAATGATTACAGAACAACAAAAAAGTTCCTAAAACGTAGATAAATAGATCATATCGATGCAGAAAATAATACTGATTATTGTAGCGAATTATACAATCGTTCTGACCTATTTCCAATTATTTTAAGTTTTATACTATTTGTCTGTTAATTTTTCACTTTTCCTTCTTACCACTAGATGTATATATGTATGTATTCATTATGAAGCTATTTGATTGTTTGCTTTAGTTGCCATAGTTATTTTAAAGCCGCATTCTGCAAAGGCCATTCATTTCCACTCCACAAAGTATTCGCACAATAAAAAGAATGGACACATTTCTTTTTTGATTAATTTTTAATTTTTTTCCAGCCAAGTTGCATTTCATAAGGACAATTTACATTTAAATTGCCTTCCCCTCATTCATGCAGGCTCTACAAATTCACACTTTTGTTCTCATTCTTTGCTTTATATTGTTGTTGTTGTATTCCATACTCTCAAAAGGAATTTCAACAAATATGTTGAAAAGAAAAAAGAAATGTTGAAATTAAGCATCTTTGGTAGGAAGGCTGTTGGAATAACAGAGACAGACCTTCATTAAGCCTCCAACTGACAACTTTATGTCAGTGTCGAATGTTTGTTTGCAGTAGTAGTATGAGTTTGTGTGCTTGGCTGTTGTGTGTGTGTGTATGTGTTTAAACTTGACAAAGTATTTGTGAGTTAATTGCAATGTATATTTAAATTAGTCGTTTATATAAGAATTTTATATTTATTTTTTTGTTTTCATTTCCGGTTTAAGGGAATCAAAACAAGAAGATATTTTTTGTTGTGTTTCAAATAAAAATTCATTTATTTCACTTTCATTTGTTTTTATCTTTGTAATGATTTTCTCCAAATCTTACAAATTAAATATGTAAATTATTTTTATATTTTTTTTACCGTTTATTTTGGGTGGTTAGGGCCGTCCAATATAATTTTTCATAATTAGCGTTTGTATTTTTTTCTTTTTTGAAAAAAGATTAAATGCAAATTTATTTTGTATTTAAGGTGAATTCTATGAATAAATCTAGAGATTTAAATTTAAATAAACATTTAAGCCTACAACTTACTTTTCTATATTAATTTTAATATTTTGAAATTAAGGCCATAAAGCAGAGAGGGTTCTTAATAAAGAACAAAATATTAAATATTAAAGAGAGTTGGAAATAGTGTTTTTTGGTTAAAAGCAGAATTTGGTTAAGGGGAGAATATATTAAACAATTGCTTTAAATAATTTTTTATAATTATCATAATTTTTCCCCTAATGAGAGAAAAACCAAAAAAGATTTACTAGAATATAAAATGAAAATGGTTTATAACTAAAAACTTAGATTAGCTTAAAACTTGAAAGATAGGTTAGGTTGATAGGAGGATGTATAGTACATCAAATCCGAAGGAATACATCTAGGCCACTATCGGGCCTGTTGTGCGCTCCTTTTCATGAAAAAAGAAATTGTTCAGTAAATTTATTATTTTTCAGTGTTCAAAATTCAAAATTCTTAGGACGTTATTCCTAAGAATTTTGCAATCAGTATTAGTCAGAAATTTTATTTCCGGAATAACACCACTTCCAAGATACTTGATTCTAATTTCGATGAATGCTTGTGCAAAGAAAGTGCTCCAGAGTTTCACTGTCCTCTTCACATGCTCTACATTTGTCTGAATCCGCACGGCCAATTATGTATAGATGTGCTCGTAATCCGGTGTGTCCACTTAGAATACGTACCATCATACTAACCTCAGACTTGCTCATTTTGAGGAGATTTTTCGTCTTGTTCTCATCAGGGTCATCCCATAGGATCTTTGTGATTCTAACCACCGTTTCATTATTCCAAGAGGCCTTATGGGATTCTCTCAGCCATATTTTTAATTCAGCTTTTGTTGCGTAGAATAGTTTTGCGTTCGTCGGGTTAACTACCTCGAGCTTTCTTCCCTTTAAGGCTTTTTCATTCGCCATTTCGTTATCGACTATTTCCGAGTGTCCTGGTACCCATATGATATAAACCTTACCTCTGGGAAAGTATTCAGTTAATGCTTTCTTACAATCCAATACGATCTTAGATATAATTCTATTCTATCTATATAATCACCTAATTGCCTTCTGGCTGTCGGTAAATATATTAAGGGCCGTGGGCGCCATATTTATTCTAATTCAATTTATACAATCCGTTATTGCTCGGACTTCTGGAAGTCCTGGAAGCTTGTGTTATGATTAGGTAAACGGTGGTATATTTATGTTTCTGGGTCTTCAAAATAGATGACCAGGCCCACTTTATCCCCTAATTTAGAGACATCCGTACAACAACGGATTCCTACTGATATTTGCTCTAGTTTTCCGCTTGACCAAGACATTCTATCTGGGATCAGCGTTTCAAAGTTTCCGACATATTCTGTGTCTGGTATGCGATCAGGCACATCCGATGATTGTGTATAACCTTCCAATGTGTCCAGTATACATTGATGACGTGTCCTATAACCGCCAGTTCGCCTAAAGTAAAGAGCCGCTCGGCTGTAAGTACCGCCTCATATCTTAAATATGTTTCAATAGGTGGAATATCTAGCAACGTTTCCAGAGATTTGGTTGAAGTAGTACACATGGCACCACTTATACCCAAGCAGCATGTAAGCTGAACTCCCTGTAGTAGTTTGATGTTACACTTTTTGTCCAAAGCAATCCACCAGATTATTAAGGCATAAGCTAGAATTGGTCTAATTACACTTTTATAAAGAAAGTTTGTCATAGTAGGACTAAGACCCCATTTCATGCCTATAGATCTCATACATATAGCCCGGCACCGATGTGCCTTGTTGATGCTATCCTCTATGTGGTGTCACCATTTTAATTTCCGGTCGAGAATTATACTTAAGTACTTAACTTTGTCTGTCACCGGTATCTTCTTGCCCAGGAAGCAAGTTTCAGTATAAGTAGAAATTTTTGTCTTTCTTGTGAAAAATACAGATTTCTGTCTTCGCCGGGTTAATATTGGGGCCTCTCGGTTGAGCCCTGCTCAAGGCCATATTCAGAGCCTCCTCAGCTCTTCTACACAAGTAATTTGGATCTTTTCTCTTTAAACGTTATACTTGAAAGATACTTTACTACTTATGGATCACATTTAACTTTTGTTAAATTTTTGTTAGTAATTATAGGTTTTAAATTATTTAAAATTTAGATAGTAATTGTTAAAGCCTTTTTTTTTGGTATATAAAAACCTCTTAGTAACGGTTTTTGTTTTATTTTATCTCATCATATGTATATTATTTTTCCCCCTTTTGCAAATATTAAATATTTGGCTATTAGGGTATGAAATTCCTGTTATTTTTTGTTATTACATTTACATACTGGGGAAAAAACTATATTTGTTTAATAAAAATTGTTCTTTTTTTTTTGTTTTGTTAGATAAAAACCACAAAAACGAACATTTACATGCATGTATTTGCTAATAGGAAGGTGCAGAAAAATATTACAAAAAAAAAACAGATAATAACAAATTGTATAAATTACACAGACCAACGAATTGAAGGATTGTGAGAACTTTTGATAGCAATTCGACTGATTTGAATGCATTTTTATCTGCTGAATTCATATATTGTTCATATATTACGGACATTTTAGGTAATAATAAAAAGATATTTACGTTAAAGGGTTAATTTCGATTTCATCGTATATACAGGTGTTCATTATATATTTTTCCTTAGTTTCATTTAAATCGGATGAAAATCAAAATAATATTTCACTATGGTTTCAAGAAAATTTCCCAATATTGCATAACTGGAGTTTGACCTTCACAGTTTATGGCTTGACATTATTCGATTTTACTAAAACTTCAGATATACGTCTCATATTATCTAAAATTATATAATCCGGAAAAGTTTTATAAAAAAGCATAACAGTAAAGAATAAAACCTGTTTTTTAAAAATTTTAACAAAAAATGTTTGTCGCCGAAATCCTCAAAATTCAAATCGAAGGTACTGGTAATATGTGAGAGATATCGACCTATTTTCTTTACTATTTTATTCCCTTCTTTATTGTCCATAAGTCACATTGAGATTTTCCCAAACAATTTTAAATTAATAAGATTGTAACAGAAATTTTTTCAAACCGGGGTGCAAATACATTACATTTATATTTCAAATATAGCCATGCATTTGAAAAAATCAAATAATGTATTTCAGATAGACTGCCATCACTTGATCAACTAATGTTCTAAAGAACAAATTTTTTGTATAGAAAATTGTTTTTTTTTTTTGTTGACTTAACCTTTCTATAGAGATACGATCTAATATGTTTTATAGCACTTGTACTTAATAATTAAATTACTTAATTTTAGTACCTCCTTATTAAACATTATTACTACATAATGATATAGATATGGTTATTTTTTATATAAATATAACATTCATATAAATGTTTAGTAGGGTAGCCCCAAAAGGGAAATGTTTCCAAAGAAAATTAAAATTTATATTACTCTAAGATACCATTTCAAAATTTCATAATATTCCTTTCCATGTAATATGAAAAAAATGGAAAACTTTAAAAAAGAACCTCTTTAACCTTTGACCCAGCTTACCAAATATTGATCCCCGGACGAAAATTTTGAGAAACGTTATCTTAAAATGAACTAAATATTAATTTTTATTGGAATCATCAGTACCTTATTTCTTATACACCACAATGGGCCACCCTAATGTATATTATATTTGCATGATTTTCAGTGTATTGTATAGCATCAAAATTATAGCCTCAAGAATAATTCAAACATTTAGATGCTGTATGAATATGTACAACATACATACATATGTGTGTATGTATATTTTAACAACTAAGAAATATAGTTGGGCATGGGTGACCGTATTATATGAATTATTTTTCTATAAAAGTACCCAGTAAAACCTGATATAATGAATTGCACATACACAACTACTTACTTTTCAATGACTTCTACATACCGTCTGCATTACTTTTAAGTACTCTAATAATGTCTTACATATAATTACATACGTAAGACCTTTTTTAGAGTTTTGGACCGATTCAGATTCTGAATCAATTGGTATGAATTAAGTTGGGTATATGTACATTACAGTGGTGTAGGTTATAATAAAAACAAATTTTACCAAAATAACAAGTAAGAAGTTTATATTCGCCTTTGACGAATCTTATATACCCTTCACCACTCAACCATAGTGTGTTTAAAAAAGAATAATTTTATAAAATTAATATTTTTTATTTTTCACGACTCTACCATTACTTTAGCAATAACAAAACAAAAAACAACAACAAAATACACAAAGCAATAAAATCAACAAACATCCAAACAAATGTTTTTTTCCAATAAGCAATGTTGTTGTTGTTTTTTGTCAAAGGATGCAAAACAATTTATTTTTTTGATGAAATTTTCAGAGGTTGTCTCGGATTTTTGCTCATATCTTCGTTATTTATGGACGGATTTTGCTGATTTTAAATAGGAAACTTTTCGAAAGCCTGGCTGACAGAATTATTGAAGATTTGGATCCCGAAAATATCTGGGGTCTTCAGAAAATTGATTTTAACAGACACACAGACGGACAAACAGGCGAACAAAGCTTAATCAACTCCGCTATCTATAAGGATCCAGAATATATATACTTTATAGGATCGGAGGGTGTAGGCTATAAAAAGAGAACTATGTCGAGCATAGTCAGCCATATGATTGCTACAATAGATTATATATAAGATATTACTAAGCAAATGGAAACCAAATAGTTTTTCCTTAAGATGTTAAAATAGACAGCCAGACGGATGAACACCTTATGGTATTACCAATACTTTTGTGTGTTACATATGTAAGCACAAAACCCATAAAACGCAAATAGTGGTGTAGAGTATAAAGGAAAGAAACGAACGAACGAACGAAAAAAGAAAACCACTTCAAACATCAAAGCATTTTGACGTTGCACTACAGCAAACTCTCATGTTTAGTATATCCGCATGCATACATACATATATTTTGAGCAAAACTATATTAGTATTTGTGAACAAGTGAACACACACACACTCATTTAGCCACACAAAAAGGATATGAATTTTCTATAAATACACACATTCTAATGCTAGCATGAGTACATATTCATGCATATTCAACAACATGAGTTCATTTTACGAATATTTTTTTTTTGAAGAGTAACATGAGTATTAGAATCAGAATGTTTTTTTTTAGTTTTAGTTAAATATATTTTTGTGTGTGTTTTATTATTAAGTTTTTCATTTTCAGTTTTTAAATAGAGATATTTACTAGAGAGTTTTGAAATAAAATACAAATATATCAAATAAGCATTTATTTTATTATACACATACAGCTACATATACATATGTATGTAAGGACAAAGGATAAATTGTTTTAAATAATCTACAATTTATAAAATGTTTTACGAAATATATTTCATATAGAAATGTGTGGAAAATTGTCTAGAAATAGGGGTTTCCCTATTTATAGAAAATTTTGATAAATTTACAGAAAAATTTTGATAATTTTTCTATTTAATAAAATTTCTTATATTTTATTATTTATGCAAAATGTTGGAAACCCCTAGCGAAAAAAAAATCATGATATTAGAAACCCTATTCTGATTTTAAAGCATTTATATGCACATCTTTAAAAAAGCAATAAATGCTGTAAGGAGAGAGTATAAAAAAATGTTTTTATTAAAATTGTGTGTTAAAATTAATTCAATTAAAGATATGGTAAATTCCAGAATATTAAAGAATAAAATCGAACTGGAAAAATTTGGATAGAAAAAATAAATAAGAGAAATGCTGAAAAATAACATCAAAATTATAAATTGACTTTAACAGATATTTCACAAAATACAAAAACTATACCTAAACCACTATCAAGTTTGTTGTGTGCTCCTTTAAGTGGAAAATGTTGGTGGAAATAATCTTTTATAATAATCTAGAAAGTTCCAATGTTTTCAAATCAGTTATCCTTACAATTTTCCTTTCGCAGGACGCGTTCGGTAGATGAACTGACAAACTACCGCCAGACTTTGTTTTAAATATTCGCGTATTCGCGAAAAAGCTTTCATATCAAAACTTATTAAATCAGCATGAAACTGTAAACAATTGCATACCTCACGGCATATTTTATAATTAAAAATACTTGCATACTTTTAAGCTTTACTAACGAAATATATTCTAAAAATCTTCTTAAATTCTTTCTATTTGGCCTCAAAATTTAAATAATATTTAAATTGAATAAATAATTTTGTCAAATGTTAAATATTGTCTATTTATTATTAAATTAAATAAAGAATTTTGCATAAAATAACCCAAGAGCAACAACAGCAACAATAAAATTTAAGAATAATAATAATAACAACTTTATTATGTTTCTAACTTGCTGTCAATTAAAATAAATTAAAATGTTATTAATAATAACTATTCACCTACATATGTAAATATAAATGAATTGTTAATGTCAAATAAATACTTGTATCTATTGGTATGTGTTTCTTATATATTTAAAATATGTACATATATGTATGTTCATATGTGTCTTTGGGTAATTTTGTATATTTCATTTAAAATTCACAGCAAAAACTTACACTGAAAAGTAATAAGTCAAAAAGCTATTAAAATTACTTTTCATGTTAACACGGCGATGCCATTGGAGGTAATTATCACGCTCGCTTACATATAAGGACTTATATAATTCATACAAATATAGAGTTAAAAAGTTCTCAACACAGAATATGAACCGGAGTCTTATGCTCGTTAGACAGCTGTCGTAATCATCTTTACAAAATGAGAATATAAAACGATAAAACTCCAAATAAGTACTTACGTATATGATTATATGTAAGTCATTATTAGAGTACTTAAAAGTAATGCTGGCTGTATATAGCATTTGTGTTAGTTGAAAAGAAAGTTGTTGTGTGTGTGTGTGTTTTTTTCTGAGTGTTGTGTTCAAAATCAAATTACATAAAATTAACACTTGAATTTTTGCAATATTTTATATCTTAAACAATAAAATGTCAAAAAATATTTGATGAGAAATTCATGTGAAATACCAACATATAAATTATATTTTAAAAATAATGAAAACCTATTTTTGCATAACTTGACATATGAACTTTTGTTTTGTTGCTACAATTTTCATTGTTCAATTTGGTTAAATATTAATACCGGAAATGTTCAATTATGTTAATAATAGATGTAAATCATTTTGAAATCATTAAACATATAAAATGTGTTGGTAAATTAATAATTAAAAATAAAAAAATTAAATAAATAATATGTATTTAATTAAATATATGACATTGGATTTTGTCACAAAAACGTAACCACAAATAATATTATAAAACTATAGAACAGTGGGTAATAGTAACTTTAAATTAGTAATAAACATTTTTGAATAAATAATCAGATATTTTGTTATGATGATCTTTTATTTATACTTTATTGAATTATTCGTTTGGTTCATAAATATTTTGCAGGACTATTGTATAATTTTTCCACTGTTATTAAAAAATTTTAATTTATTCGTTTATTTATGAACATCAGATGAATTAACCACATAATTGTAAAATAGACATATGAATTATTGTTGTTTTTTCCACCCTTTTATTATTATTAATATTATTTTTTTTAATATTAAAAATATTCATAAATGTGACAATATAAAATATTGATTACAGATAGCCCAGGAAAATAAGGGTTTTGAAATGAGGACTATTTCCGCATAACATTAGTTGTTTTCGAGCTATAGTGCATTGCTTTATCATTGCAATGATATTTCCAAATCTTAATATTTTTAACGTCGATACAGATTACATATGTCACAGTTTTTCTTTCTAATGTTAGCTAAAGATACATAATTTATTTCTATTACATCCGTTATCACAGCATCACTCTCTGATCCATAGTGCAATGTCCGTCTATCCGAAATTTTCGAAAGGGTCATAAGTCATAATTATAAACATAATTTGAATAAATTGATGGATATAATCTATAAAGGACAAAATTTCTACTAAATTTTATTGAAATCAGACTATGGCTTAAATTACGTCTAATATAGACAACCGGCTTTACTGTCCAATATTAATGAATACCAAAGCGTTTTTACTTTTTTATTAATTCAAAAATAGCTACATAATATTAAAAGCTGAAATCTGATTTTAATAAAATTTAGTAAGAATACTCTAACGGCCTTATGCATAATGAAAAACGAGCTGCTAACTTTTTTGTGTGTAAATTCCCATAAGGAAAAGTTGGCAGCTTGTTAATCAGCAGTTTTTTATTATGCATTATTACTCTAAATATGTAGATTGTGACTACCATTTTTTGCATTATGGGCCATAGAGCGATTCTTAGGAAAAATAATAATGTATAAGCATATATTGACAGCTTAAGAATAACGAAAAAATTATGAAATTTTTTTTAGTGATACAATCTATATTGAGATTTAAAAATATAAGTGCAGCTCGAAAACAACTACTGATAGGCAAAAATAGTCTTCAATTAAAATGTAGGAAATTTAATTGTCAATAGAAATGTAGTAATATCTGAATCACAATAAGCGAGATATTTGTAACATTTAACCCACAATGTCTCGCTTAGCGTATATGGGATTGATGACGACTTTTCGGCCCTTAATTAAGACCCCAAGTCGAAGCCAACATTAATTAAGCTATTTAAAATTCTCCAGATTACTTATTATACCCTACACCACTTTAGTAGGGAGGATATATTGGGTTTGTGCTGATGTTTGTAACACACACAAATGTCCTTCCTATACCCTCCTTAAAGTACAATATACCAATCGGCTTATAATCATTTTATGAGTCGATTAAGCTATGTCCGTCTGGCTGGTTGTCAATGTAAACCTTCTGCGCAAGGTACAGATTACAATTTTCAAGATAATTGGATGAAATTTGGAACACGCGCCTTTTTTGGCCCAAGGCGCGAAGCCTATTGAAAATAGTTAAAATCGGCCCATTATTTCACCTAGCCCCCATACAACAGAACCCCCGAAAAGGGCCTTTGAGCTAATAATTATGTTAAATATTTATTTATTTATTTATTTAAATTCAGTCTAGAAACAATTTTCTTACAGACTATGATATATATATACCTGTATCTCGATAAAAAGCGGCACAATTAAGTTTTATACAAACCCCTCAGAAAATGACCCCCTCAGAAAATGACTTGAATGTCCAAAATTCACATATAAACACTAATATCGCGATGAAATTATTATGAAAAATAAATCACATTTAATATTAATAACTGGTGTAGGGTATCATATGGTCGCGCACGTCCGACTATACTTACTAGTTTCTTTTTTTGGGAAAAAATTTCCTGGGCTAAGGAAAACCGTATACAAATTTACAAAAAAAAATTAATAAATTTATACTTTAGGATTAAATGATGAAAAAAAAAAAAAAATAATTATTATTAGGACTGGCACGAGGCACAATCCTGTATAAAAAGGAGACAATAAAAATTATTTTAAATACTAGCAACAGAATTGCTGGAATTCTCTGCAAAAATATGATGACATGCACTCAACTACTTGCTTTTTAATGAATACTTCAAACCAACTACATTACTTTTAAGTGGTAACTTACTTAGCCACATATTTGTAATGACTGATGTATGTCCTCACTTGTAAGCATATGTGGTATCGCCGCAATGTAGAAGAAATTTTTACTAAACCTATAAATTTACAATACAAAAAAATATTTTAAAACTATCGTCAATTGCATTCAATACAAATATCCCAGGAAAAACTTACATTGAAAAGTAATAAGTTAAAAAGCTAATAGAACCTCTTTTCAGTACTTCTTCATTAGCCTTTTAAGTCATTATTTACAAATAGGAAGTTAAAGAAGTACTTGCAATTTCTCTTGCAAAGAAGTTGTTTAGTAAGTTGTTTTATTCTATAATAATAAAAAGAGCCAGGGATACGAACCAGGGACTTCGGTTTGTTAGTCAACTGTTCTACTAACTGCACCACTGCTTAGCTATTTTATTGCGCGTCAAATAATGGTTTTAACATACAAATTTAATTTTGTTTTCTATTTTGTAAAACAAAGCCGTAAATAAAGTACTTCTATATCGGAAAAGAAGAAAGTCATTACTTCTAAGTAATGCAGACGATAAGTAGTAGTCATTGAAAAGTAAGTGGTTATGAAAGTACAACCCATTACCGAGTTTCTGCTGGGATTGTTAACATTGTTTTTCGGTGTAGTTTCTAGAACAAAGATATTAAATTTTTTGCAGGAATTTAGTCTGGTAGTCTTATATATTATTGCTGTTTATTTAATAACTTTTTCTACGAAATCTCTTTAAGGCTGCCGGCAGCCTTAAGTATATTTAAATTTTATACATGACAAAATTTTAATTTAACTAAGCTGATTTATTTTCCAGTATGAACATTTTTATAAAAAAAATATATCTTGTTTAAATAATTTGTTATAAGACTTTACTAAAGGGAAACAGAAAAAATGAACAAATTCCTAAATAAAAAATACGAAGTATTAAAAACAAGTAATTTAAAAAAAAGCTAATTAACAGTAAGACTATTAATAATGATAAATAAATACTTTCTAAGGAACAAGGATCTTAAATAATAAAGTTCAATAAAAAGAATCTTTAAGAAATTTAAAAGTTAAAAATTAGCTTAAATATTAGTTTTTTAAAATAGTATTTTAATAGTAATATAACAGAACACGTAAGAATGTAAAGTTGGGACTGACTGAGCATATGATACCCTACCCCAGAGAATAGTAGCGTGCGCTCAAGGTTTACATGGATACACAGATGGACCAACAGACAGACGGAAGGACATAGCGACAAATCGACTCAGTATGTGTTTCTGAGACGATTGGTATACTTTAAGGTGGATGTAGGGTTTTGGGTGTTATTACAAACCCATAATACTTTCCCCACTATAGTGCTGTAGGGTATAAAAAGGGAATTATAACTAAAAGTGCTCTTAAAACTAAATTATTAACTCACAGAAAATAAAATGACAATGAAAATGGTTTAAAAACGACTTAAAAGAATACACAAATATACACTACACAAAATTACCTTGGCACTAGACAAGAAAGGTAAAACAACCCACAGTCAGATTCAGGATAATCAGTGAACCAACAATTCTAACAGACAACCAAGTAGTCTGACGTCAAACATTAACAGTCAAAAGTCAATTAAATAAAAATCACAACACAGCGCAAAGTAAGTATGAAACGTACCAATACCGCAAGTAAAATTTTAATTAGACTTAATTAAGCGAAAATGAAACAAAATCTTATTTCACCAGCTAAAAAAAAAGGAACATATGTATGTCGCTCTAAATGTCTGCACAAGTTAAGTTAAAAGGGAGAAGAGGGTGTGTTTGTATGGCGGATTGTTTGCTTTACTTTAGCAGACTGCTGCTTATATCTTCAGTTCTAGGTATGACTTAAAGTCACGAGTAGTGGTAATACTTGTTAAAAGTCATACGAAATAATCAACCCTCTATAAAATTGGCCAACAAAATACTTCAATTAAAACCACACAGACCTTTATAGTATGTATTATGGTAGTAAAGACAAATATGTATGTACATATTTATAAAAGTATATATGTTTGTGTATTTTATAAAATACTTGAAATTTCTGCTCAATTTAAGTTAATTCCACTCGTTGTTTTTTGTCCCCTTGTCTTTTTCTGGTTCATCATTGACATCCATGCTACACATATTTAAATGGTTCACAAAAATAGCAACAATATAATGGAATCATAATGTAGGTTAAACATACCATGTCTGCTAAAAGTTGTAAAGACTAAAGAGACCTTAAATATTGTAATATTTACAATTAATATTATGTATAGTAGTAGTAGTATAATATTTAAGCTCCACTCCCTTTTAATGTTCAACTATATACATATGTACATATTTATTTGGTTTTCTTTGTATTTCCAATAGGGTTGGAGGACAGCAACTAACAAGCGGTAGTTTAATGTTTAAAATTCTATTTTATGGTTAATGTTCATATTCATGATTAAACAGTGTTACATACATATGTATTGCATACGTTAATGTTAATATTCATAAAGAAATTATTATGAACACTTGAAGAAATTTGTAAAACTGTGGTTAATGTTCAATTCAATTAATTGTAATTGAAAATATTGAAATTACAATTACAAGTAATTGTAATTTTCAAAACTTTAATTACAAGTAATTGTAATTTTAAAATTTTTAACTACGATTACAAGTAATTGTAATTTTCAAAACTTCAATTACAATTACAAGTGATAGTAATTCTCATAACTTCAATTACAATCACAAGTAATTGTACTGGTAAAGCTTGAAACGTAATTGTAATTGATAATGTAATCAATTTCCCCCAAGCCGGTAATTGTACTTAGTAAAGCTTCAATTACAATTACTTTAAAAGTAATTGTAATTCATAATGTAATCATTAAACCACCGCCTATGAACTTTTCCCTTCTTTCCGGCAACATTTGAATTCATGCCAAAAGGACTGCTCATCTTTTCAGGACAATAACAAATCAAGTCAATTTCTTATATCCAGGACTGAAGTTATATATATGAAACCAAGAGAGTGAGTTCTGTAGTGGAACGGGGCAAGGTCTTTACCATAAGCCGACTACAGTTACACTTTCCAAGCACTTCTATATTAACAGGTGGCCTAGCGTTACCATTATAGAATATTATGATTTCATTTCTGACTGCATATTCTGGACATTTTTGACCAATATTCACTTTAAACGAATCAGTTGCATTCAGTACAGGATGATGGTCTGGACATAATAGATAGTTAATTTTTGGTTGCATCAATTACAGAGCATTAGCTTAGGGTTATAGGTATTCTGCTTTATTGTCAATTCGATTGGTTGGCTGGCTTCACGTACTATCTTTCGCTTCGATATTAATACCAACCTCAATTTGATATTTGGAATAGGGCCTTTAATCAGACCTTAAGTCAATTATGCACCGTGCCCCTTCGATTTAGAAAATATTACATTTTACAATCATTTGTGGCAAATTTTTATAACCTTTAAATGATTTTCTTTAAGAGGGGTTATATGGGGGTTAGGGTTTAGGGTTATATAGGAAAATTTTGTCGCTGTACTCGTAATTTTAATTCAGACATAAGCGTTAGTCATTTTCTGAAGTGGATCTTCTATGGGGGTAGGGTCAGTTATCGACCGTTCCTCATGAAATTTGCTAGGAATATTTCAGTTTCTATAAAACTTATTTATGTCGAATTTCATCACTGCACTAGTATTTTTAAGCCAGTAATGACCGTTAAAGACACTTTCTGAAGGGGATCTTATATGGAGAGTACGGCCAATTATAGACCGATTATCATAAGAATTGATTTGCTTTGTATAGAACTTGTAAGTATAGAATCGTTATACTGGTATTATTAAAGTGACTATAATTGTAAAAACTGTTTTCCGCGGATCCACTTGGCTGTCCACTTGTCTTGTCCTATGCGAAAACGTGGACCGATATGACCAATACCAAATAAACCTTATCTATAGGGAATATTTGTGGAAAATTTCAACAGTCTAGCTCTTTCCGTTCAGACAACGGTCGTGCTTTCAACAAACTGACAGACGGATGGACATGACTCGATCGTTTTAGAATTTAATAAGGATCTATAATGTATAAACTTTTGTACATCTATGATCTATATTCCGATGTAGGAATGAAACAAGTTTTTGATGGTGGGTATATAAAAGATAATTTAAATAATTTCTTTCAGTGTAATGTTAGCAAAATAATTTCACATACATGCTAAGTTTGTATGTATATATGTCTACATACAATTAATTGTATATTACATTAAGTAAAATTCTTAACAACATACATACATTATGTTGTTGTTGTTGTAATTATAATTATTAAGTCATGATTATTATCTCGGTTAGTAGCTATTTAGTACAGAGTAAATATTTTGTGGTTCTTCTAACATGTATGTATATTTTTACTTTAAGTTCCATTAGGGGATGATGTTCATTGTTTTGGTTAACTTTGAGTTGCCTTTTTAATGTTCTTTCAATTTTTAACAGTGTAAAACTTTCATTGTATCTTTTTAGATGTTATAACAATGCTGTTGCTAATTTCGTAAAAAAAATAATTGTGGTTTTTTTTTTGAGAGCAAAACACAAAAGGTAAGTAAATTCCGAATCAAATGTATAAATATACATGCATATGTATGTGTGTATATGAACGTATACATAAGTACAAATGGAAAACCTTTAATTAGTTAATTAAGAAAAAAATATTTTGAAAAGTAATTAAATTAATTAGACTGAAATGTTTCTCATATAGAAATTTAATTGTGTGATTGCAGTTATTTATGTTGATAGAAATATATTTTTTGAAATTGTTAACTTAAATTAAGATCTAGAGGAATATTTCTACACTTGATCGTAGTAGAATTGTATGAACTTTCAGATAATTCTTATGGACTTGTAAGTTTCATAAAAGCTTTGCTCTGAACTCCTGTTAAATTTTCAAAATATTATTTTCAAACTTAATTTTGTTTAAATACATTCTACTTAAATAAGGATTATTCATTGATAGAGGAATTAGAATTTCATATTTTTGTAGCATACTTTTAGGGGAAAGTATATTAAGAAAAAATTTTATTTTTTGAAAATATTTTTTTTTTTTTAATTTCATAGCTTTTAAAAGTACATATTTCAATCACAATATAAATTTCAAATAAAATATTTCTTTTAAAATTTATAATAAAATTCCTAACATTCCATTTTTTACGATTTCATAATAAAATTTACCAGCAGATCCATAAATTTAACACAAATTAAAAATTTGCATTAATTTTACACTTTTTAACATAAAATCTCTCGAAAAACAAATAAAATTTAAATATTTTAAACAACAAATGAAATTCATTCTTTGACGATTTAATGCAAAAATCTTAAAAAATAATAAAATCATACAGAAGAGCAAAGGAAAAAAAATCGCTTTTAAAGATTTATTTCGTGTTACTATTTTAAATTATTCCATTATTTCAACAAACAACAGAATGAAAGACCTAATAAAAATGTAATAAAATTCTACGACAATGTATAATAAAGTGGAAATAATAACGAAAAAAAAAAAAGAACTCACATCTACTTACTTTACGTATTGTTCCATATATTTTATACTTTAGACTAGAAAGGAACTGGAAAAAAAATTTGCATATTCTTATAGGAACATGTATGTGTATAAATTTGACTATTTACTCCTTTTTGAAAACTGTTTCTTTATGTTTTCTCTCACTCCTACACACACACATTTGGAAATAAAAGATGAAAAAAAAAACAAAGAACAACATTTTATTCACATGGCATTTGACTATTGTAAGGACTCGCACACTCAGACATAACAAACGGATTTAGACATTTACAAGTACAATTTTACAATTTCATTGCTTAAAATTTACAACTAAATTATATTCTTAAAAAAACAAAAAAGTACGTTTGAAGACAAGAAAAAAAGAAAAACCAAATATAAAAAGCAAAAATTTAAAGCTATTCAAAATTCTACTGGCAAAAAGTGAAAGCTGAAGCATAAAATACAGTAGAAAATTTAACCTTTTCCTTTTTCTAGTACTTCAATTTGAAATATACTGCAAGTAGCTTGTTACATTTAAAATGTTACCACTGTTTTACATATAAAACTCGCTTAAACACACACACGACCTCCTTACGCAGCAACATTTAAAATGTATGTATGTGTGTATCGAAAAGGTCCTTTAGTAAACTACAAAAGGGGAGAGGTAGACATCTTTAATGTCTTCGTCATCATCATCGTTGTCGTCATCATCAAAATAACAATCTGCAACACTTTGTTGTATGAACGTATGTGTGTGTGTGTGAGAGAGCTCCTGCTTTACCTTTTTTGCAAATCAGCTCAGATTACATGGTTTATGCTAAATAGGTCCTTTTTACTCCTCTTTGTATACAAAAGAACTTGTGAGACCAGTGTTTCTTATGTGGTATTGGGTTAGGAGCAAGGTGTATAAGTACCAGCCCCTTCTTCTCTTATTACAACTTTATTTTTTGCCACTGCTGCTTAAAAATTGTGTTCTTTGCTAAAATTGTTTTAGCTTTTATATTCAAATACTGTTGTTGTTGTTGCTGTTACATTACTATATTGAAATGTGGCACAACAGCGCACCCCCCACCCAATATCAAAACTGGTTTCACTTAAATATCTTCTTATTTTCCATTGTTGCTGTAAAAGAAATCGTATATAAAAAGCATAAAAAGTGTTTCTTTTATCCATTCGAACCAAGTCAAGATGTGCTCTTTTTACTCGTTTTATGCAAAATTTTTTTAAAATCAGGCAATTGTACTCTACTACAGTTGCTTTTTACTACTCATTTTGATTTGATATAAGATGGAAAAAAATGGTATGTAGAAAACACAATATCAGCTAGAATCTAATATTTCTGATACTTACACCACTATACAAGTAGTATTAAAATGATATTGCACAGTGGGGCTTTTTATACAAATTTGAAACTACTATCGATTCCAAATATTTAACTATGCCTAGTTTTACTCTCGTAAATCTGGTATTTTAGTGATTTTTGTTTTTAAAGAAAATTTTAATATCAATAATTTTCTTTTTTTATAGAAAATTATTGATAAATTTTCTATGTTAAAGAATATTCCATAAATTTTTCCAAACTTATCGAAAATTTTATTTTTTTAGGAAATTTTCATTTATAGAAAATTTTCGATAAATTTTATATTTAGAGAAACAAAATTTTTTCTTTGAAATTTTCTATAAACTTTCTTTTAATAGAAAATTTTCGATAAATTTTCTTTTTATAAAAAAGTTTCAATAAATTTTCTTTTTATAAAAAATTTTCGATAAATTTTCTCTTTATACAAAATTTTCGATAAATTTTCTATTTATAGAAAAGTTTTGATAAATTTTCTCTTTATAGAAAAGTTTCGATAAATTTTCTTTTTATAGAAAAGTTTTGATAAATTTTCTCTTTATACAAAATTTTCGATAAATTTTCTCTTTATAGAAAATTTTCGATAAATTTTCTCTTTATAGAAAATTTTCGATAAGTTTTCTCTTTATAGAAAATTTTAGATAAATTTTCTCTTTATAGAAAATTTTCGATAAATTTTCTCTTTATAGAAAATTTTCGATAAATTTTCTCTTTATAGAAAATTTTCGATAAATTTTCTCTTTATAGAAAATTTTCGATAAATTTTCTCTTTATAGAAAATTTTTGATAAATTTTCTCTTTATAGAAAATTTTCGACAAATTCTAGAAAGTTTTCGATAAATTTTCTTTTTATAGAAAGCTTTCGATAAATTCTCTTTTTATAGCAAATGTCCATAAATTTTTGATAAATTTCCTTTTTATAGCAAATTTTCGAAAAATCTTCATTTTATAGTAAATTTTCGATAAAAATTAGTTTTATAGTTTTTTTTTTTTTTTGACAAATCTTCATTTTATAGTAAATTTTTGATAAATCTTCTTTTTTGTAAATTTTTGATAAAATTCCTTTTTTAAGAAAATATTTGAAACTTTTTGATAAATTTTCTATTTTCGAAAATATTTGAAACATTATTTTATAGAGAATTTTCAATAAATTTTCTTTTTATAGAAAGTTTCCGATAATTTTTTTTTATAGTAAATTTGCGATAAATTCTCTTTTTATAACAAATTTTAGATAAATTCTCTTTTTATACTAAATTTTCGATAAATTTTATTTTTATATTTTTTTCGAAAAATTATCATTTTATAGTAAATTTTCAATAAACTTAATTTTTTAGTATTTTATTCTTAATAAATATTTCCTTTTTTAATATTTTATTTTATAGTAAGTTTTCGATAAATCTTCTTTTTTTTTAAATATTGATAAAATTCGAAGCTTGTTGATCAATTTTCTATCATCGAAAATATTTAAAACATCTTTTTATAGAGAATTTTCGATAAATATTCTCTTAGTTAAAATAAAATTTTACATAAATATTGCGGCAAATTTTCTGCAGTATTGGGGGCAATGATTTCATAAAGTGGCCAATTGCAATGATTTCTAATGTATAAAGTTAATGAAATATTTTCCAAAAAAATCTTTTATTAATCAAAACACTGTGCAATTCAACAACATGACCAGGACTTGTTTATAAATATGCAAATTTTTTCATTCATACTATTTTTTTTTCGCAAACTTATTTGTAAATCTTTTATAAAAAAGTTTACTTTTGCAAAATAACGAAAAAAAAAAGAAAATCCTGTAACAATTTTATTTGTTACATTATTAAAAATAGCAAAAAAAAAAATAAAAAAAAAGGAATCTTAAGAAAATCACTGCCTGATATTAAAGTTCTTAGGAAACGGCGGCTACAACACACAATCTCATACAAGTTAAATAGAATAAAAATAAACCAAAAACTGTTTTATAAATTTCCTACAAACTGTCTCGGTGGTGGGAGGTTTTAATATAAAAAATCTACAAGGATTTCACTTTAGATTTCTAGCAATATTATGGGGGTCTTTAAAATAAATGTGTATAAAGATGCGTGTGTTTCAGCTTATTTTTATAATCTTAAACGGAAATTTAAAGAAATTTTTCATTATGTTTAAGGAAAATGTTTTAGCTGAAGAAGAAGAAGCAAGTATAAAAATACACAAATATTAAAATTGCTACAAAATATGCAATTTATGCTAAATATCTCGTAAATATTTTATGATTTAGTAAAAACAGTACAAGGTTAATAATTTTATGAAGGGGAGAGCAGTTTGTTGTTGTTGTTTTTTTTTTTAAGTAACTAACAGAGTCGAAATGGTAGTATTATTTAAGAGTACTTGTCATAAACAATTAGGTTACTTTTTTCCTTTAGAACAGCTTATAAATTCAATTATTCGGAATCAAAAACAAAAAAATTAAATGCAAATTTGTAGTAGCTGGTGGTGGTGGTTTTTAAAAACACATACAGCAGAGAGTACTGTAGCATAAAAACAGGCTAATTTTATGGAAATTTGTTATTATAATAAGTAGTTGATATTAATATTAACAAGAAATGGAAGCATTCAATTTAAATTTGTTGTTATTTATAGAGTTTATGGAAGAAACTATTATAAACATTAACTATAAAATTTATAACTCTGCTAAAAATGAAAAGATTTTCAAAAATTTTCTTTAAAAAAATTCTACAATTACAGAATTTATTAAAAATATTTAATAAGGAAATTTGTCAAGGTTGGCAAGGTAAACAGTAAGGCCCGTATACCCCTACATTCATGCTGTATCATATACAATTAAAACCAACTCATTTCCAACGCTTAGTTCCCGAACTTATCCCGAAATATACATTTCACCGTGCATCAGTCTTTTAACCGCAACTTAATCTTTCCGCGAATTTGAGTTTAAACCACAGCCACTACGTGGATCCCGAAAGAACCTCAACCAGCTAGGACAAGTGGCTACCTGTAGTAGCAGATTATGTAGTTCTCTGACCCCATGTCAAATCATTTCAAGGACTAAGCGAGGAGTGAAATGCCATCACCAGTTTATAGTCCCGGCAGACTAAAGGTACTAGTAGCACCTCTTTACCCCGGGATTGCAACACTCCGAAATGAGGGTCATTTCCCAAAGGGGAGGGGGGGGGTTGTGAGAAGGGTATATATTTGTCATTCCGTTTGTAATTTTCACAATATAATTTTCCGACCATATAAAGTATATACATTCTGGATCCTTATAGATAGCGGAGTCGATTAAGCCATGTCCATCTGTCTGTTGAAATCAATTTTCTAAAGACCCCCGATAGCTTTGGGATCAAAATCTTCAATAATTTTGTCAGACATGCTTTCGGTAAGTTTCCTCTTTAAAATCAGCAAAATCCGTCTATAAATAACGGAGATATAAGGAAAAATGCGAGTCAACCTCGTCAAAAATTTGTATTTTTTGCATGCAGACGCATGAATTGGGTTTGTGCTGATGTTTGTAACGCACAATAATATTGGTCCTATACCCACCTAAAAGTATACCAATAGTCTTAGAATCACTTTCTGAGTCGATTTAGCTATGTCCATCCATCCCTCCGTCTGTTCATCTGACCGTTCGTCCATGTAAACCTTGTAATCAAACTACAGGTCGCAATTTTGAATATAATTCAATGAAATTTGGCACATGATCTTCTATTGTATTAGAGTCGAAGCCTATTAAAATGGTTAACATCGGTCGATTATTTAACTTAGCCTCATACAAATCAAAACCCCGAATAGGTCCTCGTATCTCGACAAAAAGCTGCAAAACCATGTTCGATACTAGCCTTGATGACCCTGATGAATTTACTGATGATAGAGCCTCTTTTGACCCTAGTCCCTATGCAAAGCCCCCTTCAAAATATGATTTAGATTTTGAATTCATTTTTTTGCCACAGAGATGGGAAAGCATTAATAAACGAAATGAGTTTTTTTGGAAAAATTGATGAAAACATTAAATTTAACACTGTGGTAGCACTCTTTCTTATTTTTTTTTTTTAATACAGAATTGAAAAATTTTCTTTAAAAATACCATGCATCAAAAATAAATATAAAAAAATATATAAAAATGGTCTCCGGTAGGTTAGTGTTCTAGTGTAGTAGAACGGAGGTGGTGGGTTCGATTCTCACCTTAATCACTGCTAAAGAAGCGCACAATAGACCAGATAGAGACCTAGATGTACTTCTTCGGATATGATGTACATATATACATCCTCCTTTCAGACTAACTAACTAAAAAGAAATTGTTCCTCTAAAATTTGTTAGGTGTAAACGTACCTTTACTTTTAAAATAATTAACATATATTGGCCATGATGTATTAGTAAACTATATAAAACTAATAAACAGTACTTTACACTTACTAACGCTTTGACCCCTTAAACAATCTTCTAAATAAGGAAATTTTTTTCTAAAATAAAATTGGAACAAGCACAAAATCATAGTATAAATAATTTTTACTTTACTTTTTTTTAATGATAATCTGCCATAAATTATCGTAAATAGTTTAAGAAAATCTCCAGAGTATCAAATAAAACTGAATCTCTATAAAATTTATAGCACCTGCTAAACATAAACGTTAAACAAAATGTGCAAAAAAACACAAGAAGCAATAGCAATGTAAAAAAAGGTTTTCTCTAATTTTACAAGACGATTACGGAAATCTCCTTAAACTTCTATTTTATATAAATTTCTAACTAAAATGCCTTAAATATGCGTTTTAAAGTTTGAAAATAATATTAAATGTTAACAGGATGTGTGCATGTGTGAGAATATACATATATGTGTGTGAATATTTGCCAGCTGAAGTCTTAACCTTTTATGACCCACTTAAATGCTAAATAAGTATTATAAGATTTTAACGAAAATTTGTTGTAATTATTGTTGTTGTTGTTTTTTTTTCATAAAAATTTCTAAAAGTTTTACTCAGAGTCCTTAAAAAAAAAGATGATTTGGTGCATACATTAAAACAATTTCTGTTCTGAATGATTTAAAATTCTCATAGAGGTTGTATCTTTAAAAGTTATAAAAAAAATTAAAGCAACAACAAATTTATATAAAGAAGTAAAGAAAAAAAGCGCTCTTTTCCAACTATTTTGCCATAAAGACATTTTAAATTGCCATTTAAATGCCATAACATATGCGTCTTATAGAAATTTATGGTAGAAAGAGTGTGACTATGCAATGAGAACAAGGAATGTATCTTTTACATTTCCCATCTATACAAAAAGAAACGCACATATCCTCGCGATGACTAAAAACTTATACTAGCAGCACATTTCTTCAAATACATATGTAAATATGTACAAACATATGTAAGTGCGTGTAGTGTTCATATAAGAGGAGTTTCATAGCAAAAAATTGTTGAGAGAAAAATTTTCAATAACATTTCCTTTTTAGATAATTAGCATCTGACAATTTTCAATAAAATGTTTTCTATAGAAAAATTTAGATAACATTTTCCCCTAAAGAGAATTTTTTATGAAATTATCTCTAATAGATAATTTTTCATAAATTTTCTGTTTATAGAAAAATTTATAAAAAATAAATATCTCTTTATTTTCGATAAAATTTTCTCTTTAGAAGAAAATTTTCTATAAAATTTTCTCTTTAGAAGAAAACTTTCGATAAAATTTTCTCTTTAGAGGAAAACTTTCGATAAAATTTTCTCTTTAGAGGAAAACTTTCGATAAAATTTTCTTTCTATAGAAAACTTTCGATAAAATTTTTTTTCTATAGAAAACTTTCGATAAAATTTTTTCTTTATAGAAATTTTTCGATAAAATGTTCTCTTTATGGAACATTTTCAATAAAATTTTCTCTTTATATAAAATTTTCTCTTTATAGAAATTTTTGATAAAATGTTATCTTTATAGAAAATTTTCAATAAAATGTTCTCTTTATAGAACATTTTCGATAAAATGTTCTCTTTATAGAACATTTTAGATAAAATGTTCTCTTTATAGAACATTTTAGATAAAATGTTCTCTTTATAGAACATTTTAGATAAAATGTTCTCTTTATAGAACATTTTCTATAAAATGTTCTCTTTATAGAACATTTTCTATAAAATGTTCTCTTTATAGAACATTTTCTATAAAATGTTCTCTTTATAGAACATTTTCTATAAAATGTTCTCTTTATAGAACATTTTCGATAAAATGTTCTCTTTATAGAACATTTTCGATAAAATGTTCTCTTTATAGAACATTTTCGATAAAATGTTCTCTTTATAGAACATTTTCGATAAAATGTTCTCTTTATAGAAAATTTTCGATAAAATGTTCTCTTTATAGAAAATTTTCGATAAAATGTTCTCTTTATAGAAAATTTTTGATAAAATGTTCTCTTTATAGAAAATTTTTGATAAAATGTTCTCTTTATAGAAAATTTTTGATAAAATGTTCTCTTTATAGAAAATTTTTGATAAAATGTTCTCTTTATAGAACATTTTCGATAAAATGTTCTCTTTATAGAACATTTTAGATAAAATGTTCTCTTTATAGAAAATTTTTGATAAAATGTTCTCTTTATAGAAAATTTTTGATAAAATGTTCTCTTTATAGAAAATTTTTGATAAAATGTTCTCTTTATAGAAAATTTTTGATAAAATGTTCTCTTTATAGAAAATTTTTGATAAAATGTTCTCTTTATAGAAAATTTTTGATAAAATGTTCTCTTTATAGAAAATTTTTGATAAAATCTTCTCTTTATAGAAAATTTTTGATAAAATCTTCTCTTTATAGAAAATATTCGATAAAATGTTCACTTTATAGAAAATTTTCGATAAATTTTTCTCTTTATAGAAAATTTTCGATAAAATGTTTTCTTTATAGATAATTTTTGATAAAATGTTCTCTTTATAGAAAATTTTCGATAAAATGTTCACTTTATAGAAAATTTTCGATAAAATGTTCACTTTATAGAAAATTTTCGATAAATTTTTCTCTTTATAGAAAATTTTCGATAAATTTTCTCTTTATAGAAAATTTTCGATAAAATTTTCTCTTTATAGAAAATTTTCGATAAAATTTTCTTTTATAGAAAATTTTCGATAAAATTTTCTCTTTATAGAAAATTTTCAATAAAATTTTCTCTTTATAGAAAATTTTCAATAAAATTTTCTCTTTATAGAAAATTTTCAATAAAATTTTCTCTTTATAGAAAATTTTCAATAAAATTTTCTCTTTATAGAAAATTTTCGATAAAATGTTCTCTTTATGGAAAATTTTCGATAAAATGTTCTCTTTATAGAAAATTTTCGATAAAATGTTCTCTTTATAGAAAATTTTCGATAAAATGTTCTCTTTATAGAAAATTTTCGATAAAATGTTCTCTTTATAGAAAATTTTAGATAAAATGTTCTCTTTATAGAACATTTTAGATAAAATGTTCTCTTTATAGAAAATTTTCGATAAAATGTTCTCTTTATAGAAAATTTTCGATAAAATGTTCTCTTTATAGAAAATTTTCGATAAAATGTTCTCTTTATAGAAAATTTTCGATAAAATGTTCTCTTTATAGAAAATTTTCGATAAAATGTTCTCTTTATAGAAAATTTTCGATAAAATGTTCTCTTTATAGAAAATTTTCGATAAAATGTTCTCTTTATAGAAAATTTTCGATAAAATGTTCTCTTTATAGAAAATTTTCGATAAAATGTTCTCTTTATAGAAAATTTTCGATAAAATGTTCTCTTTATAGAAAATTTTCGATAAAATGTTCTCTTTATAGAAAATTTTCGATAAAATGTTCTCTTTATAGAAAATTTTCGATAAAATGTTCTCTTTATAGAAAATTTTCGATAAAATTTTCTCTTTATAGAAAATTTTCGATAAAATTTTCTCTTTATAGAAAATTTTCGATAAAATTTTCTCTTTATAGAAAATTTTCGATAAAATTTTCTCTTTATAGAAAATTTTCGATAAAATTTTCTCTTTAGAAGAAAATTTTCGATAAAATTTTCTCTTTAGAAGAAAATATTCGATTAAAATTTATTTTAACAAAAAACTCTCGATTAAATTTCTCCTTAAAGATAGTTTTTGATAAAATTTTTTCTTTAGACATAATTTTCGATAAAATGATCTCCTTATAGAAAATTTTCAATAAAATTTCTCTTTATATAAAACTTTTAATTAAAATTCTCTTTATGGAACATTTTCAATAAATTTTTCTCTTAAAATTTTATAGAAAATTTCTCTTTATTGAAAATTTTTGATTTCTTTTAAATTTATTCTTTATAGAAAATTTAAAAAAATATTTTTTATAGAAAATTTCTGAAAAAAAAAAAAATTTCTTCAAAGTGTGGAACAATTTAAAAAACAAATTCTCTTAAAGCAACATTTTCGACAAATGTGTCCCTTTATAGAAAATTTATGATTTTGGACAAAATATAGAAAACTTCGAAATTTCTTTATAGAAAACTGCCAATATTTTCTCTTTAAAAAAATACAATCAAATTTTGCAGAACATTTTTGATAAAAATCTCTCCTAGCAAAAATGTTATTGCTGTGAAACTCCTCTCATACGCATAACTCAATGTACACTTTAATACAATATTCTTTGTAAGTATTAAATTGGGAGCCATATTGTTTGTCATTAGTTTAAACTTAAGACAATGAAATTATAAGATGAGATGGTGGGGTTGAATTTAAGAAAATTATATAAAAATAACTAAAGAGGGGGGGGGGATGTATTATTTTGACGTTACTTTATGGGATTGCTGATGAATACAAATGTTTAATTAAATGGTGTAATAACATCATCTTAATCACGCATATTTCTATATTCGAAAACAGACATCTTGGCAATTTTTAATTCATACCAGCAGTAATTCATAGTAACGACACATGTTGGTATAAAAATATAGCCCAAATGGAAATTTGGCATTTTTTAATTACAAGTCATTGGTAGGTAATCTGTTATGCTTTATTTCATTTCTTCTTGGAAGAAAAGCCTTCATCTAAATAAATGTCATGACTTTTATAGTATCAACCAATATATTAATTAACAAGTCTTTCATATGAACACTTTTGAAATCATTGTTAGTTAAGAAGTTTCGTGTGTATACTATAATAAATTTCCTACTGACATACCATGTATGTCATAGTACATACATGGTGTAAGTATGTATATGTTTATATTTTTAGAGTGAGTTGTGTTTAATATGAAAAATCCTTTGCCATGGCGCATTGCTTGCAGCAAATGCTGAAATTAAGTTTATTTTATTTGTATATACAATTTCAATTTCATTTGAATTTTCCTCTATTTAACTTTTATCTGCAATTGATGACAACATACGTTCATTTAATACTTTCAATTATTCATTTCTTACTTAAAATGTTAAAAATAGAATTTCATTTAACATTTATGACCCCTGTGTCTCTGCATGAAAACCCTTAAGGCTGGCTTCACCCTCTTTGATATGAAACAAACACCCAAAAAAAGAGTGTGTTAACTAGTTGGCATTCTTATGTACAAAACAAAAAGTCCTATAAAATTGAAAAATTTTCAATCCATAGAAATTAAATTGGGGGTGATTTGTTTCTTTTTCGTTTTACACTCATTTCCGGGAGTGTGTTGGGGTTTAACTGCTTTACTCCTGTTCCACCAAAAATTGTCGCTATTTTCAACTAGATGACATTTGCAATGGTTCAATTATTTAAATGTTTAAACCCTCAAATTACACATGGATTAGTTGTAGAATTTAAAACATAAAAAAACGCATAAAAAACACAAAATACATGAATATTAGGGGAAAACAAATTAAAAGCAAATCCCATTTAATGTTTTTCCGCGTGTGTGTATGTGTAATTTTATGGGTTTTCATCAGTAAATAAATAATGATCCTTGACGAATTTTATATGTGTTTGTTTTGTTGTTTAGCTTAAACAGCAATGTATTTTAGCAGGAATTTTATTTAGTCCTTTCTAAATATATTAAATTGATTTTATACGATTTTTAAAATGATAATTTATTGGGTTGATTTAAATGAAATGTCTTTTAAATAAATTTTATTTATTCATGCAAAAGATAGGAAGTAATTGTCTTAAATTGTGGAAAATTTAAAGTAATTTTATAAATAATATTTAAATTAATATTATAGATTTTTTACTCATTTAAAAAAACCTGTAATATTTAGAAAAAATACGGTTCAAGTTAAACAACAGTAGTAATTCGTTCATAAGCGCCCGAACGAAAGCTACGGGGTTTAACCACAATCTAAGATTTACATTCTAAGTTTAGGTAATATTAGACAAATGTTGGTGTACAACAAGTGAAAAAACTTTTTTATTAAAAATATTTTCTTGATTTTTTTTTGAATAAAGTTTTTTTGTAAATTAAGCATTTTTAGGATTTTTAAATATTATGAGAATTTAATGTTTTTTAAGATTTTTATGAAAAAGCTTTTTATGGAAAAACTTTTTTGAAAAAGCTCTATAAGAAAAAGTTCTTATTACAAAAAACTAGAAATATTTTATGAAGATTTTTATAAAAAAGCTTTATGAGAAAAATCGCTTATTACAAAAAGCTTGAAATATTTTTTAAGATTTTTATAAAAATGCTTTTTATTGAAAATTTTTTTATGAGAAAGCTTTAAGAGAAAAAGTTTTATAATAATAATAATAATAATAATAATAATAATAATAATAATAATAATAATAATAATAATAATAATAATAATAATAATAATAAATAAGAAAGCTTTAAAAGAAAAATTTTTATTATAAAAAAAAAACAATTTTTATAAAAGTATTTTTTTTTTTATGAGGAAGCTTTAAGAAAACTTTTTTATTAAAAAAAATATAGAAATTCTGTAAGATTTTAAAAAGTTTTTCAATAAAGGGCTTTTTATGAAAAAGCTTTATGAGAAAAAGTTTTTATTATCAAAAACTAGAAATATTTTTTCTTAGATTTTTGTGCAAAAGTGTTTTAAGGAAAAACTTTTTATGAAAAAGCTTTGTATTCATTGGTTGCCTTTATTAGTGGAGAAACTTTTTTTAGAAAATATAAAAGCTTTTTTTTTTAATTTGTATGTATGATCGTGAAATAAATCCATTATTAATTTGAGAAACAATTTTGAGGAAAAAAACTTTATTGGTAAATATTTTATAAGGCTTTTTATGTATATGTATAGTATTTTATTATAAAAATCTAGAAATTATTTTTAAATATTTTATGAAAAAGCTTTTTATTCGTTGTCGCTATTGGTGGGGAGAAACTTTTTTCTTAAGAAACAACTCCATTACTCCTATTTCTTACCAATCTCCACCAAGTACTTGAAATAACCAACAACTTTAGCAATTTTGTGCCACCCAAAAGGTTAAGATTTAAATATGTCTCCCTCTACGATTCAGGGTTTAATATCAACATACTAAATGAAATGACAACGAACAAAAATAACCATTATAATAAATATGTTATTATTCCAAAATCGATTTTCATAAACAAATTTAAACTACATTTACAACTACTAACATCTTCGCTTTTTTGTCTAACAACCTCTTAAAAAAAAACTAACATAAAAATAAAGACATTTATTTAACGGCTACAGTGTTTGAGACACCAATACGAAACAGATATGACAGTCACAGATACCGACTAAGTTATTCACGCACAGGCATCACCATCATCATCAGCAGCAGATTCATAATCAAATATTAAGAAACATTAAAGAAATAAAGATGAAACCCTGCAGTATGGAAAACAAATCCATTTTAGCCAATATTTTGTTTAATGTAATCAAGTAGGAAATAGGATTATTAATCACTTTAATCTTATAAACCCCAAAAGAAGTTAATTTCACTAAGAGTAAAAACATAAAATATCGGGTAAAAGAACTTTTGGGGAAAATTTCTTTAAAATAGATACGGTAACATCTTGAAAATCTGCAGGTTTTCGTTTCTTACGTACATATAAATATATGTATAAATATATATGCATATTTAATAAATAAGAATATGTGTGTAAGTTTGCCTGTATTATGTTAGTGTTAGTATGACTTAAAAAATAAAGCAGGGCATTAAGGTCGAGATATCTGTGGGATTTAGAAGTTTTGTATTCCCTCTTTCTTTTGGCACCTTTAGTGTTAGTTTACTAGTTTACAAAACTACAAATACTATGACAATAACTACTTCTCCTCGGTTAAAACCAAAAGCTGTAAGTATTTACTCGTTACAGAGTGACTGAAAATTAAGCAGACAGCTATGTTTTGCCACAGTATTAGAAAATCTATCTTAAACTAGATTCAAATGTCTTACTAGTTTTATTTTACATCAGATCTGCTGTACAAAACGTACAACGTCGTTACGTTAGCTATTTCTCCTTGAAAGTGTGTGCCTCACGTATGTGTTTATTTGTACAACTTTAAGTATTATTTATTGCCAATGTCACGTATGGATTTTAGTTTTCGTTTTTCTTCTTTTTCATTCAACAAAAAGCAAAAAAACGTCTTGTAGTAGTTTTATTTTATTTATATAATTTTCCTTTGTCTTTAGTAATATAATATTATCAGATATACCCATGTTCTAAACATTAGTAAGGTCCTAAAAAATCAGATTTTTCTTTCCACGCTAAGTGCTGCACAGAAGAAGATTTTTTTATTTACATATATTCAAATGTTTGACTTTTTTTTAAATTTATCTTCGTAAAACTAATCAAAGCCTAAAGTTATAATATCTCTCAATCATCAGACAGGATCACCTTAATATATGTATGTATCTACTTATACGTATTTTTATCCATAAATATGACATTAGCATACATGACATTAATAATGCAAAACATAAAAAAGAAAAGACACTCAAGTGAAATTTTATATGTACATTTAACAAAGACACAGACAAACAGCATTGAAATTCAACCATACAAAGATAGTGATGGTATGAAACTTGAGATGTTAAGGTCATTGGTTCAAAGTTTTCTTTGAATAAAATGAAAGGAAAACTAGAATTTAATATTATTATTAAATAAATTCACAAGAACTAAAGAAGAAACACTTTCCTATTTTAAAGTGTTTTACTTATAATTTTCGAACAAAACAAATAATATGATTGTTAGAATTAATTGTTATGACGAAAAAAAAAATTACGAAAATTTTCTACTAATGTAAGATAAAGAAAATTCTACTAATTGTCGAAGCTATCTTCAGCAAAAAAAAAAAAAAACAATACAAAAGCTAATTATTCAAAATTATCTGACATAACAATAGAACTGAACTAGAACTAAACTAGAGCTAAACTAGAACTGAACTGAACTAGAACTGAACTAGAACTGAACTAGAACTGAACTAGAACTGAACTAGAACTGAACTAGAACTGAACTAGAACTGAACTAGAACTGAACTAGAACTGAACTAGAACTGAACTAGAACTGAACTAGAACTGAACTAGAACTGAACTAGAACTGAACTAGAACTGAACTAGGAACTGAACTGGAACTGAACTGAACTAGAACTGAACTAGAACTGAACTAGAACTGAACTAGAACTGAACTAGAACTGAACTAGAACTGACTAGAACTGAACTAGAACTGAACTAGAACTGAACTAGAACTGAACTAGAACTGAACTAGAACTGAACTAGAATGACTAGAACTGAACTAGAACTGAAACTAGACTGAACTAGAACTGAACTAGAACTGAACTAGAAACTGAACTAGAAACTGAACTTAGAACTGAACTAGAACTGAACTTAGAACTGAACTAGAACTGAACTAGAACTGAACTAGAACTGAAACTAGAACTGAACTAGAACTGAACTAGAACTGAACTAGAACTGAACTAGAACTGAACTAGAACTGAACTAGAACTGAACTAGAACTGAACTAGACTGACTAGAACTGAACTAAACTGAACTAGAACTGAACTAGAACTGAAACTAGAACTGACTAGAACTGAACTAGAACTGAACTAGAACTGAACTAGAACTGAACTAGAACTGAACTAGAACTGAACTAGAACTGAACTAGAACTGAACTAGAACTGAACTAGAACTGAACTAGAAACTGAACTAGAACTGAACTAGAACTGAACTAGAACTGAACTAGAACTGAACTAGAATGAACTAGAAACTGAATAGAACTGAACTAGAACTGAACTAGAACTGAACTAAACTGACTAGAACTGAACTAGAACTGAACTAGAACTGAACTAGAACTGAACTAGACTGACTAGAACTGAACTAGAACTGAACTAGAACTGAACTAGAACTGAACTAGAACTGAAACTAGAACTGAACTAGAACTGAACTAGAACTGAACTAGAACTGAACTAGAACTGAACTAGAACTGAACTAGAACTGAACTAGAACTGAACTAGAACTGAACTAGAACTGAACTAGAACTGAACTAGAACTGAACTAGAACTGAACTAGAACTGAACTAGAACTGAACTAGAACTGAACTAGAACTGAACTAGAACTGAACTAGAACTAAACTGAACTAGAACTGAACTAGAACTGAACTAGAACTGAACTAGAACTGAACTAGAACTGAACTAGAACTGAACTAGAACTGAACTAGAACTGAACTAGAACTGAACTAGAACTGAACTAGAACTGAACTAGAACTGAACTAGAACTGAACAAGAACTGAACTGAACTAGAACTGAACTAGAACTGAACAAGAACTGAACTAGAACTGAACTAGGACTGAACTAGAACTGAACTAGGACTGAACTAGAACTAAACTAGAAATGAACTAGAATTGAACCAGAACTGAACTAGAATTGAACTAGAACTAAATTAGAACTGAACTAAAGCTGAAATGGGACAGAATTGGATAGATTCAAGAATACTCAATAATAATGTTATCGGTTATCGTTTAACCGGTAGATATTCTGCCGGTTAAAATAATTTGTGTATGAAAATTTAAAATTTGTTGGTAGAATAAAATAATAACCAGACATTAAGAAAATGGGTATAATTATTGCAAGTAATAAAATTACTTCAATATTTATAATAACTGAACCAACTGAACCACAGCTAAAATGTTTTACAAGCTAACAGCAATTTTCCTAAAACACAAAATTAAGAGGAAAATTGTTGTATTTTTAAAAATTTTATAAAGTATTTAGCAACTCCTTTGACATGTCATCATATACTATATTACAAAAATATAAATGTTGCAAACTAGAAACCAAAACAACTAGAAACAACAATAACAAAATTTACCAAAAATATTCCCCTACAGAAAAAAGGATATTTTTGTTGCTGCAAATTTACTTTACGGAGCATGTAGTAGTAATATAATGTACTATATTAAAATGTATGCGTGTGTGTTTAAGAGCTCAAGGATAACAAACCGCGTTCGTTTACTTTCACATATGTATGTACACATACACACATTTAAACTTAAATTGTGTTGGTGGTATAAAATTTTAGTTGTAACATATGTCAAAAATAACGTCAAAATGGAAAAAACGTAATAAGTTTTCGTTTTCTACTATCTTTCGAAAAAAACATATACTTGATTTGTGTATAAAAATGTCTAAACCATAATGACACATATTTCGAAGGAAAAAATATAAAATATAGTTTATTTAATGGAACCTCACTTACATACAAGGAATTTAAAAGTAACACATACATTTAACCATCAGAAGAATGGAAAATATTTATGCAGAATAAAAAAAGTAGCTTTTAAAGGAAATTTTATATTGTCATCAAGTACAGTGGGACTATCTGCTTCATGATAAACATTTGTTAAATAATTTATAATAAAACAGATGTCAAAAACGAAAAATATATTCTTCCCTAATTTAAATTTGGCAAACGGGTTTAAATTTATAAGTTTATTTACAATATTTGTTTTGTTCATTCCACTGTGTTACTACATGTCAACGTTATTGTCTTTTACATATACACATGTGCTATGTATGTTTTATTTGCGAGATGGAAAGTTGGTACAAAAAGTAAAAAAGAAAATCCATAGAAAAATATCCTTGAAATAAATTAGTATTCTTTTACACATTTTCTTTCAATATTGCAGAAGAGAAATGTTTACTTTGCTACTCCCACTACCACCACTGCCACTTTAGCTTTTCTTAATATAAGTTGAAAAAACTTCTTCTAACCAAATAATTTTAATATTTAAGTTATGCAAAGAAATATTAGACATACTCAACTTCAATATACTCTACTTTATATGCAGATGTACTTTCACCCACAAACTACTTTTAGTATATACATATTTATGTATAAGTTTGTAAGTGTATAGTATGTCAATGTTTGTAGTTCTGTTGTACCACTATGAATAGGTTTCACTTAAAATGGTGATAGTAATATAATATTCTAAATAGTACTGAAATATAGAGAACATACATACATATGTATGTATATCCTAAAGCGTAAAATACACAATACGCGTAGAGGCGTCAACGCGTTTCACGCTATTCAAACTTTTCGCGCTTTTTAAGCTACAAGTTTCACAGTTCCAGTTATGTTCTAATTCTGTTCTAGTTCTATTTCTGTTCTAGTTCTATTTCTGTTCTAGTTCTGTTCTAGTACTGTTCTAGTTCTGTTGTAGTTCTGTTGTAGTTCTGTTGTAGTTCTGTTCTAGTTCTGTTCTAGTTTTGTTCTAGTTCTGTTCTAGTTCTGTTCTAGTTCTATTCTAGTTCTGTTCTAGTTCTGTTCTAGTTCTGTTCTAGATCTGTTCTAGTTCTGTTCTAGTTCTGTTCTAGTTCTGTTCTAGTTCTGTTCTAGTTCTGTTCTAGTTCTGTTCTAGTTCTGTTCTAGTTCTGTTCTAGTTCTGTTCTAGTTCTGTTCTAGTTCTATTCTAGTTCTGTTCTAGTTCTGTTCTAGTTCTGTTCTAGTTCTGTTCTAGTTCTGTTCTAGTTCTGTTCTAATTCTGTTCTAGTTCTGTTCTAGTTCTGTTCTAGTTCTGTTCTAGTTCTATTCTAGTTCTATTCTAGTTCTATTCTAGTTCTGTTCTAGTTCTGTTCTAGTTCTGTTCTAGTTCTGTTCTAGTTCTGTTCTAGTTCTGTTCTAGATCTGTTCTAGTTCTGTTCTAGTTCTGTTCTAGTTCTGTTCTAGTTCTATTCTAGTTCTGTTCTAGTTCTGTTCTAGTTCTGTTCTAGATCTGTTCTAGTTCTGTTCTAGTTCTGTTCTAATTCTGTTCTAGTTCTGTTCTAGTTCTGTTCTAGTACTATTCTAGTTCTGTTCTAGTTCTGTTCTAGTTCTGTTCTAGTTCTGTTCTAGTTCTGTTCTAGTTCTGTTCTAGTTATAGTTCTGTTCTAGTTCTGTTCTAGTTCTGTTCTAGTTCTGTTCTAGTTCTGTTCTAGTTCTGTTCTAGTTCTGTTCTAGTTCTGTTCTAGTTCTGTTCTAGTTCTGTTCTAGTTCTGTTCTAGTTCTGTTCTAGTTCTGTTCTAATTCTGTTCTAGTTCTGTTCTAGTTCTGTTCTAATTCTGTTCTAGTTCTGGTTCTAGTTCTGTTCTAGTTCTGTTCTAGTTACTAGTTCTAGTACTGTTCTAGTTCTGTTCTAGTTCTGTTCTAGTTCTGTTCTAGTTCTGTTCTAGTTCTGTTCTAGTTCTGTTCTAGTTCTGTTCTAGTTCTGTTCTAGTTCTGTTCTAGTTCTGTTCTAGTTCTGTTCTAGTTCTGTTCTAGTTCTGTTCTAGTTCTGTTCTAGTTCTGTTCTAGTTCTATTCTAGTTCTATTCTAGTTCTATTCTAGTTCTATTCTAGTTCTGTTCTAGTTCTGTTCTAGTTCTGTTCTAGTTCTGTTCTAGTTCTGTTCTAGTTCTGTTCTAGTTCTGTTTAGTTCTGTTCTAGTTCTGTTCTAGTTCTGTTCTAGTTCTGTTCTAGTTCTGTTCTAGTTCTGTTCTAGTTCTGTTCTAGTTCTGTTCTAGTTCTGTTCTAGTTCTGTTCTAGTTCTGTTCTAGTTCTGTTCTAGTTCTGTTCTAGTTCTGTTCTAGTTCTGTTCTAGTTCTGTTCTAGTTCTGTTCTAGTTCTATTCTAGTTCTGTTCTAGATCTGTTCTATTCTAGTTCTGTTCTAGTTCTAGTTCTAGTTCTGGTCTGTTCTTGTTCTTGTTCTGTTCTAGTTCTAGTTCTCCTCTAGTTTTCAAGTACTGTTTTATTCTGTGATAGTTCTGTTTTACGTTGGCTATCACTTTCTCTACAAACAATTCAATGTTAAACAATTATTTTTGCCGGCTTCGTTATTGTCCTTAACATTTAAAGTGTTCTTTAATTCTTCATACATAGAATAAGTAATAAGCCTCATTTGCACTTAAACATAATGACTTCCCAAGAAACATATTTGAGTGTAGTTTTTGAATTCTTTGGAAAAAATTTGCAAAATAATAATAATAAAAAAAAACAATGAAACAAAAAAACCCCAACGGAAACAAAAACTATTTTTTATTTCTTCGCTTGCTTTGGTCTTAGTTCCAACAAGCACACACATACAATCATTTGAAAATATGAAAGTAGGCCACATTTTAATGAGGCCTACCATAAGGAAGAAACAATTTACAGTGTCCTCTAGTTTAGTTTCCTTTAATTTATTTAAATTTTTATATCACAATAAAAATGATAAGTAGGGAAAAAAACTGAAAACAAAATTTACTTGCAAAATATATGTACATATATATAAAGAAAATACAATATTGGTCTTGGCCTTGTTAAAATCAATTGTGGCATAATGATTTCTTTCTTTCCTTTTGGAATTTTTATGTAAATTGTTGTTGTGTCATAATAAAAATCCAGCATTTCTCTTTCAGTTTTAAATTATTATATTTTATTTATTTTTATTTTTCTCCTTATTATTTTTAATAAGAATTTTACTATAACGATTTTATAGGTAGCGGTCCGGTAGCATCCATAAAAAAATATTCAGACATACATATGTATATTTATAAGGAATATATAATACCAAACGATTTTTATACATACATACATTTATTTTACATTGAACTTTTATTACTTATTTTTCGGCTATATTTTTTTAGCCATCGATTTAATTTTACCCTGACCTTTTACCAATTTTATGCTGGGGTTGTATCTTGTTATTAAGAGCCCTGTATTTGAGTTCAAAAAGTATTTGGTTGTTGCAACTTGTGCTGTTGTTTAAGCATCATCATCGTCCAAAAATTGAGATGTACAAATACATGAGATGTATATGTAATATAAAGTTGTATACTTCAAATTTTGTTTTTATTGCAATAAAAATCGAAATGTGGAAAATAAGATCTTTAAATACAAGAACATTGAACCAAAATATGATGGGTTGTTATGAGATTGAATTTAATTAAAAGCTATCGCACTTGACATTTAAACTATAATCAACTTTAAACCAAGGTCTTAGTGATTATGAGTTTTATCGGAAATTACTCATATATAATATTTTTCAGCGAAATTTTTATTTTTTTCTCTCTTTTTATATTATTTTGATGTGAGATTTATTCTTCCAATCTTTTTTTTTATTATTATGAATTAAGAAAGAATATTTATGTTCATTGTAATTTTTATACAATAAAAAACTAGATTTTTAGTTTTTTTATAGTTTTGTATAGTTCTAGTTCAGTTCAGTTCTACTTTAGATCTGGTTCAGTCCTAGTTCAGTTCTAGTTCAGTTCTAGTTCAGTTCTAGTTCAGTTCTAGTTCAGTTCTAGTTAAGTTCTAGTTCAGTTCTAGTTCAGTTCTAGTTCAGTTCTAGTTCAGTTCTAGTTCAGTTCTAGTTCAGTTCTAGTTCAGTTCTAGTTCAGTTCTAGTTCAGTTCTAGTTCAGTTCTAGTTCAGTTCTAGTTCAGTTCTAGTTCAGTTCTAGTTCAGTTCTAGTTCAGTTCTAGTTCAGTTCTAGTTCAGTTCTAGTTCAGTTCTAGTTTAGTTCTAGTTCAGTTCTAGTTCAGTTCTAGTTCAGTTCTAGTTCAGTTCTAGTTCAGTTCTAGTTCAGTTCTAGTTCAGTTCTAGTTCAGTTCTAGTTCAGTTCTAGTTCAGTTCTAGTTCAGTTCTAGTTCAGTTCTAGTTCAGTTCTAGTTCAGTTCTAGTTCAGTTCTAGTTCAGTTCTAGTTCAGTTCTAGTTCAGTTCTAGTTCAGTTCTAGTTCAGTTCTAGTTCAGTTCTAGTTCAGTTCTAGTTCAGTTCTAGTTCAGTTCTAGTTCAGTTCTAGTTCAGTTTTAGTTCAGTTCTAGTTCAGTTCTAGTTCAGTTCTAGTTCAGTTCTAGTTCATTTCTAGTTCATTTCTAGTTCAGTTCTAGTTCAGTTCTAGTTCAGTTCTAGTTCAGTTCTAGTTCAGTTCTAGTTCAATTCTAGTTCAGTTCTAGTTCAGTTCTAGTTCAGTTCTAGTTCAGTTCTAGTTCAGTTCTAGTTCAGTTCTAGTTCAGTTCTAGTTCAGTTCTAGTTCTAGTTCAGTTCTAGTTCAGTTCTAGTTCAGTTCTAGTTCAGTTCTAGTTCAGTTCTAGTTTAGTTCTAGTTCAGTTCTAGTTCAGTTCTAGTTCAGTTCTAGTTCAGTTCTAGTTCAGTTCTAGTTCAGTTCTAGTTCAGTTCTAGTTCAGTTCTAGTTCAGTTCTAGTTCAGTTCTAGTTCAGTTCTAGTTCAGTTCTAGTTCAGTTCTAGTTCAGTTCTAGTTCAGTTCTAGTTCAGTTCTAGTTCAGTTCTAGTTCAGTTCTAGTTCAGTTCTAGTTCAGTTCTAGTTCAGTTCTAGTTCAGTTCTAGTTCAGTTCTAGTTCAGTTCTAGTTCGGTTCTAGTTCAGTTCTAGTTCAGTTCTAGTTCAGTTCTAGTTCAGTTCTAGTTCAGTTCTAGTTCAGTTCTAGTTCAGTTCTAGTTCAGTTCTAGTTCAGTTCTAGTTCAGTTCTAGTTCAGTTCTAGTTCAGTTCTAGTTCAGTTCTAGTTCAGTTCTAGTTCAGTTCAGTATAGTTCAGTTCTAGTTCAGTTCTAGTTCAGTTCTAGTTCAGTTCTAGTTCAGTTCTAGTTCAGTTCTAGTTCAGTTCTAGTTCAGTTCTAGTTCAGTTCTAGTTCAGTTCTAGTTCAGTTCTAGTTCAGTTCTAGTTCAGTTCTAGTTCAGTTCTAGTTCAGTTCTAGTTCAGTTCTAGTTCAGTTCTAGTTCAGTTCTAGTTCAGTTCTAGTTCAGTTCTAGTTCAGTTCTAGTTCAGTTCTAGTTCAGTTCTAGTTCAGTTCTAGTTCAGTTCTAGTTCAGTTCTAGTTCAGTTCTAGTTCAGTTCTAGTTCAGTTCTAGTTCAGTTCTAGTTCAGTTCTAGTTCAGTTCTAGTTCAGTTCTAGTTCAGTTCTAGTTCAGTTCTAGTTCAGTTCTAGTTCAGTTCTAGTTTCAGTTCTAGTTCAGTTCTAGTTCAGGTTCTAGTTCAGTTCTAGTTCAGTTCTAGTTCAGTTCTAGTTCAGTTCTAGTTCAGTTCTAGTTCAGTTCTAGTTCAGTTCTAGTTCAGTTCTAGTTCAGTTCTAGTTCAGTTCTAGTTCTAGTTCAGTTCTAGTTCAGTTCTAGTTCTAGTTCAGTTCTAGTTCAGTTCTAGTTCAGTTCTAGTTCAGTTCTAGTTCAGTTCTAGTTCAGTTCTAGTTCTAGTTCTAGTTCTAGTTCTAGTTCTAGTTCAGTTCTAGTTCAGTTCTAGTTCAGTTCTAGTTCAGTTCTAGTTCAGTTCTCTAGTTCAGTTCTAGTTCAGTTCGAGTTCAGTTCTAGTTCAGTTCTAGTTCAGTTCTAGTTCAGTTCTAGTTCAGTTCTAGTTCAGTTCTAGTTCAGTTCTAGTTCAGTTCTAGTTCAGTTCTAGTTCAGTTCTAGTTCAGTTCTAGTTCAGTTCTAGTTCAGTTCTAGTTCAGTTCTAGTTCAGTTCTCTTTCAGTTCTAGTTCAGTTCTAGTTCAGTTCTAGTTCAGTTCTAGTTCAGTTCTAGTTCAGTTCTAGTTCAGTTCTAGTTCAGTTCTAGTTCAGTTCTAGTTCAGTTCTAGTTCAGTTCTTTTTCTAGTTCAGTTCTAGTTCAGTTCTAGTTTCAGTTCTAGTTCAGTTTAGTTCAGTTCTAGTTCAGTTCTAGTTCAGTTCTACGTTTCAGTTATAGTTCAGTTCTAGTCGTTCAGTTCAGTTCTAGTTCAGTTCTAGTTCAGTTCTAGTTCAGTTCTAGTTCAGTTCTAGTTCAGTTCTAGTTCAGTTCTAGTTCAGTTCTAGTCAGTTCTAGTTCAGTTCTAGTTCAGTTCTAGTTCAGTTCTAGTTCAGTTCTAGTTCAGTTCTAGTTCAGTTCTAGTTCAGTTCTAGTTCAGTTCTAGTTCAGTTCTATTTCAGTTCTAGTTCAGTTATCTAGTTCAGTTCTAGTTCAGTCTAGTTCAGTTCTAGTTCAGTCTAGTTCAGTTCTAGTTCAGTTCTAGTTCAGTTCTAGTTCCGTTCTGTTCGTATAGTTCAGTTCTAGTTCAGTTCTAGTTCAGTCTAGTTCAGTTCTAGTTCAGTTCTAGTCAGTTCTAGTTCAGTTCTAGTTCAGTTCTAGTTCAGTTCTAGTTTCAGTTCTAGTTCAGTTCTAGTCTAGTTCAGTTCTAGTTTAGTCTTGTTCAGTTTATTTACTCATGTTTTTAAAATTCTTTTTTTATAGTACATTAACGCTCACAATTTCAATTCTACCTATCGAAAATGCCATCAGATGTGAAAAAATTCACTACGTGTTTGCTGGTATAAAAATACAATGGCATTAAGTTTTATCATAAGTATATATGTATATGTAATATGTGAATGAATGGATGGATAGTTATACTCACAGATATTCAATATTCGTGGAATTATTACTATAAATATGTTTCCATATGTTTATATGTGTGGTAGATTGTGAGCTGATGACAGACCTTATAGTACCAATATCAATAGTTATAATATGAATTGTAGTGTATTGTCCTGTTATTCGAAACACATTTGCATTTGTGTTTAATTTATATCAACTTTTCTATATATGTATGTAATGTTTAAATATGTATATATATACATACATATGTAAGTATGTATGTATATCTGAATGAATATAAGTTTATGTAAATAACGTCATATGTTTACTTTTCTTGCTCATTATACATACAATTATATACACATACATATGTATATGTACAAAGCATACACACGATCTTTACAAATGCAAAATCCCTTATACAACCACAATTACTCGTCATATACTAAAAGTTACATTTTATGAATTTAATGAGATATTAAGCATATATACACACACGTGTCTAAATGTACATATATGTCATTTACCATATACTTTTCACCGTGTATACTTATAGGCAAGTATACATAGTTGTGTATATTTGTGCGGGTTTCAGCGAGAAAGCATATTGCTTATTTTGTGAGGATCTTTAATATCAATATTAAAAGTACAAAAAAAATCCTATTGAATTATGATTTAATTTCTTTCTTTTATACGACAGACTGATGGAATTCATTAATAAATTGTTTAATAAATATATACATACATATGTATGTATGTATATTCATTTAATTTTTTTTTTTAATAAAATGTATAATTTTATTCTTCGTTCAATAATAACAATCACAAGCCACTGTGCACATAAAAGCTGACAATACTTTAATTTCAATATGTTAAATCCTCTTTAATTATTTTTTTAAACTTAAATCGCATATGCAGATATTCCCAGCAAAACATAGTAATGTCGCTTACTTAATTAAGAACTTAATTTTTACTTAGAAGGAGTCTAGTGGTTAGTACTTGCTTCCAATATCATCACTGTGTTAAAATAATGAAATCAATAAATTTTAGTAAAGTAAATTAAATTCTAGCATTTTAGCTCATAACTTTTCAATGTAAGTTTTTGCTGGGTATGTATATTTTTCCCCTTTTGTTCAGGGAATTAATTAAAATACTATAAAATAAACTAATATATATATCGCTTATTTATTACAAGACTGACATAACTCAAAAAAACTTCCATTCTTTAGAAGACCTGCTGTGGATGTTTTTCAACATTTACTATTTTGCTTATCAACAATTAAAAAGTTCAAGGAATTTCAAACGGAAAACCTGAATTAAATGGTAGATGTTAATATTTTTTCATCTGCATTAAAACTTTATTTTTACTAAACATATAGACATAGGCTTGTACTACAAACAAAAATTCTGAGTTATGCCAGTCTTGTAGTAGTTCAACAATTTCCACAATAATATTATAAAATTGTCAGGAATCTGTGGGTGACTGTGTGTGTATTCAACTTGCTAATACTTTAATGAATCTTACACTTAAAATTTAAATCATTAACACAGTCATTCTTTTAATTAAATATATAATATTTTGAAATGTAATTGATGACCTGTCGGCCGATTTGTGTTTAAACAAAATTATTTTCTCGAGTGAATGTAAATCGATGTAGAGCAATTATTATAATAAATTGTATTTAAATATTAATTGCTATTTAAAATTTAGTCAATTCAAAATGCATACGAATATTTATTGGAAACAGTGAATAACGCTAAAAGGTATATACTTAATTTGTAAAATAAGAGTAAACTTGGCCGTATAGTCTAGTCTGTAGTCTAGTCTGTAGTCTAGTCTATAGTCTAGTCTATAGTCTAGTCTATAGTCAAGTCTATAGTCAAGTCTATAGTCTAGTCTATAGTCTAGTCTATAGTCAAGTCTATAGTCAAGTCTATAGTCTAGTCTATAGTCTAGTCTATAGTCTAGTCTATAGTCTAGTCTATAGTCTAGTCTATAGTCTAGTCTATAGTCTAGTCTATAGTCTAGTCTATAGTCTAGTCTATAGTCTAGTCTAGTCTAGTCTATAGTCTAGTCTATAGTCTAGTCTATAGTCTAGTCTATAGTCTAGTCTATAGTCTAGTCTATAGTCTAGTCTATAGTCTAGTCTATAGTCTAGTCTATAGTCTAGTCTATAGTCTAGTCTATAGTCTAGTCTATAGTCTAGTCTATAGTCTAGTCTATAGTCTAGTCTATAGTCTAGTCTATAGTCTAGTCTATAGTCTAGTCTATAGTCTAGTCTATAGTCTAGTCTATAGTCTAGTCTATAGTCTAGTCTATAGTCTAGTCTATAGTCTAGTCTATAGTCTAGTCTATAGTCTAGTCTATAGTCTAGTCTATAGTCTAGTCTATAGTCTAGTCTATAGTCTAGTCTATAGTCTAGTCTATAGTCTAGTCTATAGTCTAGTCTATAGTCTAGTCTATAGTCTAGTCTATAGTCTAGTCTATAGTCTAGTCTATAGTCTAGTCTATAGTCTAGTCTATAGTCTAGTCTATAGTCTAGTCTATAGTCTAGTCTATAGTCTAGTCTATAGTCTAGTCTATAGTCTAGTCTATAGTCTAGTCTATAGTCTAGTCTATAGTCTAGTCTATAGTCTAGTCTATAGTCTAGTCTATAGTCTAGTCTATAGTCTAGTCTATAGTCTAGTCTATAGTCTAGTCTATAGTCTAGTCTATAGTCTAGTCTATAGTCTAGTCTATAGTCTAGTCTATAGTCGTCTATAGTCTAGTCTATAGTCTAGTCTATAGTCTAGTCTATAGTCTAGTCTATAGTCTAGTCTATAGTCTAGTCTATAGTCTAGTCTATAGTCTAGTCTATAGTCTAGTCTATAGTCTAGTCTATAGTCTAGTCTATAGTCTAGTCTATAGTCTAGTCTATAGTCTAGTCTATAGTCTAGTCTATAGTCTAGTCTATAGTCTAGTCTATAGTCTAGTCTATAGTCTAGTCTATAGTCTAGTCTATAGTCTAGTCTTAGTCTAGTCTATAGTCTAGTCTATAGTCTAGTCTATAGTCTAGTCTATAGTCTAGTCTATTAGTCTATAGTTTAGTCTATAGTCTAGTCTATAGTCTAGTCTATAGTCTAGTCTATAGTCTAGTCTATAGTCTAGTCTATAGTCTAGTCTATAGTCTAGTCTATAGTCTAGTCTATAGTCTAGTCTATAGTCTAGTCTATAGTCTAGTCTATAGTCTAGTCTATAGTCTAGTCTATAGTCTAGTCTATAGTCTAGTCTATAGTCTAGTCTATAGTCTAGTCTATAGTCTAGTCTATAGTCTAGTCTATAGTCTAGTCTATAGTCTAGTCTATAGTCTAGTCTATAGTCTAGTCTATAGTATAGTCTATAGTATAGTCTATAGTCTAGTCTATAGTCTAGTCTATAGTATAGTCTATAGTCTAGTCTATAGTCTAGTCTATAGTCTAATCTATAGTCTAGTCTATAGTCTAGTCTATAGTCTAGTTTATAGTCTAGTCTATAGTCTAGTCTAGTATATAGTCTAGTCTATAGTCTAGTCTATAGTCTAGTCTATAGTCTAGTCTATAGTCTAGTCTATAGTCTAGTCTATAGTCTAGTCTATAGTCTAGTCTATAGTCTAGTCTATAGTCTAGTCTATAGTCTAGTCTATAGTCTAATCTATAGTCTAGTCTATAGTCTAGTCTATAGTATAGTCTATAGTCTAGTCTATAGTCTAGTTTATAGTCTAGTCTATAGTCTAGTCTATAGTATAGTCTATAGTATAGTCTATAGTCTAGTCTATAGTCTAGTATATAGTCTAGTCTATAGTATAGTCTATAGTCTAGTCTATAGTCTAGTCTATAGTCTAGTCTATAGTGTAGTCTATAGTCTAGTCTATAGCCTATAGTCTAGTCTAGTCTATAGCCTATAGTCTATAGTCTAGTCTTTAATTTAGTCTATAGTCTAGTCTATAGTCTAGTCAATAGTCTAGTCGATAGTCTAGTCGATAGTCTAGTCGATAGTCTAGTCGATAGTCTAGTCGATAGTCTAGTCGATTGTCTAGTCGATAGTCTAGTCTATAGTCTACTCTATAGTCTAGTCTATAGTCTAGTCTATAGTCTAGACTATAGTCTAGTCTATAGTCTAGTCTATAGTCTAGTCTATAGTCTAGTCTATAGTTTAGTATATAGTCTAGTCTATAGTCTAGTCTATAGTCTAGTCTAGTCTATAATCTAGTCTATAGTCTAGTCTATAGTCTAGTCTATAGTCTAGTCTATAGTCTAGTATATAGTCTAGTATATAGTCTAGTCTATAGTCTAGTCGATAGTCTAGTCGATAGTCTAGTCTATAGTCTTGTCTACACTCTAGTCTACAGTCTAGTCTATAGTCCAGTCTATAGTCTAGTCTATAGACTAGACTATAGACTAGACTATAGACTAGTCTATAGTCTAGTCTATAGTCTAGTCTATAGTCTAGTCTATAGTCTAGTCTATAGTCTAGTCTATAGTCTAGTCTATAGTCTAGTCTATAGTCTAGTCTATAGTTTAGTCTATAGTCTAGTCTATTCTAGTCTATAGTCTAGTCTAGTCTAGTCTATAGTCTAGTCTATAGTCTAGTCTATAGTCTAGTCTATAGTCTAGTCTAGTCTATAGTCTGGTCTATAGTCTAGTCTATAGTCTAGTTTATAGTCTAGTCCTTTACGTGTTCAGTACATTAAAACGCATCGATTGAGAGGTATTCCTACCTGTTCTTGGGACATTCTTATGTATATAATTTTTTAATTTATAAAATTTATTTAAGTTTTCTTATTCACTGTCAATATTTACTTGTGTTAATATAAATATCTGACTCAAGCACATTTAAACAGGCCTACAAAATCAATAAATGCCGTCCATATTTAAAATATCTGATATTAACTACTTAAGCACGTAATCTATTGAAAATAACTACAACTACCAATTCTTTACTCAAAGGACTATTTTACCAAAGATATTTGACATTTTACATTGATTCTCAAATAGACAAAATCTATAAATAAAATATATATACATATGTATGTATATTCAAAATTCCCACAAGACCTTTAAAACGGCTGGAGAGAGAGATAGAGGGAGAGATGGAGAATGCTGAGCATTGACATTTCAATGGGTGACGAAGAAGGAAACATTTTAATGCTTACACTGATGATGATGTTAATAATGATGATACTGATAATAGTGTAAATATACATATTTGTGGTTATTTGCTAAATATATATAAAAATTATAATCATAAAATATGGTTTGATTTATAAATCTATACAATGGAAAAAAAAAAACACAAAAAATGTTGGTATTTAAAATAAACAGGAATATATATATATAAAAAGAGTAGACATACACATAAACATAACTGAAGGTTAGTCATGCATGCATGTAGCTATTGTTCATTCCTTTGGAAAGTCGAACAAAAAAAAAAACATTATAATAAAAATAACCATGTAAAAGAGATAAATGATTAAGTAATAACAAATCTATGGTAACCTGGCTTTTATTCATGCAAACATATACACACATACAAATATTGCACAGGATTTCAGTATACATGTGTTTATAGTGGTTTTATAACGAATGTTTTACAATAAGTCTATGTAACCTCTTTTGACACGAGTTTATATTAATTTTTAGTTCTACGTTTGTATTCTTTGATATGTAAAGAGAAAGTTCAGCTACATTTACATGTGTCCATGTAATCTAAACGTAAAATACCCAATCACCACTTAAGTGTCCCTTAGTAATCTAGAGTGTAGCTACTTCAACCTATAGCTTTCGAAACGTTTACCTCGAACTGCCGGGTATTTTATTAATTTTCGTATGAGTGTTGTAGTAAAGGTTTAGGTTTATAACCACTATAATAATTTAACAAATTAAATATTTTATAAAATTTGTTTTTGCTTGGTTATGTTTGTTGTTGTTTTCCTCCATTTTATAGATTATAAATAAATTTATACAGGATTTAGTAAAAATTCATTATAAATACACCAAGTATTAGTTTTAGCTTATGAAAAAATTTATAAAAAAAAATTGTTTCTACTAAATAAGAGTATTTTATAATATTAATTAAATTTTATTATAATTTGTAACAAAATAAAAGATAATTTTATGAAAAAAAAAAATATATTATAGAATTTTTAAATTGACTTTTAATTCATTAAAATATAGTAGTTGCTATAAACTCAACATTTTTCTTAAACACAAAAATAAAATATTTTTGTTTTATTTTAATCTTTTCATGACTGTAACGAAAAAAATCTATAATAAATATTAATGGTAGAAGAAATTTTTCAATAAAAAACTTAACACCTAATAGAAGAGCTATAAATTTTTCTTTTATTTTCTATGATTTTTTTTTTTGCAAATATTGCAAAATCATGATAAAGAAAAGCGTTTATAGCAAATAATAATATTTTTATATTTGTTTTAAAAACTTTTCAAATTTAAGTTTTTCTATGACGACTTTTCAATGTTGTATTGTTATGTTTTATTTTAATGTAATTTTCAAGTCATGTTGGAAGTAAAAGAAAAAATCACACAGAAAAAAAAAATCCCAACTGAAAATCCAATCAAAAAGTCACAAAGTTTATACATTTAACGCCTCATAAAAATGGAATAGATAAAAAAATAAAGACAACTAGGAATAACAAAATATTAAATTGAATACAATATGACAGTTACAATGTTGTCTAGATGCGTTGGAAACATATTACCGTCACTCACATCTATATGGAATCAATAAAGATGGATGCCATCAAACAATGTAAAGAAATGTTAAGAGAAAAATTATTATTAAGAGAAGTTGAAAAAAAGATAAATAAATACAGCAACTAAAATCTAGGATTTACTATTGATTTTATTGATGTGAGTGTGTGAAAAATAAAATGAAATGCCATTGTTAAACTAGAAACATTTAAGGGGAAAATAATAGCAAACAGAATCACAGTTAAACTGTCTTTTAAGCAAAAAGTAACTCTCTACTCTCTTTGTGTTTTCAAATCAAGTTTTAGAACCCTAATCGGCAAAGAGCTTTGTTAAGAGCCTTCTTGCACTCTTAATTTCACACGCTTGTATGCTTACACATGTATAAAAAACGATAAAAACCTGTAAGAGAACTTATTTTTTACTCTCTGCCGATGTAGGTTTTTGAGCCTGCTGATCACCGTTTTGTACTCAAAGTACCGCAATATACTTAAACAATCATATAACACTCTTAATATATTTAGTATATGATCAGGATTTATTTATTTTTATTGAAATATATTTATATTTTTCTGCCTTAATTTTGCTCCTTACTATATCCCTTTTATATGTATAATAAAACTCATGTGTAATGACAAAAAAAAAAAGAAAAACAACAAAAATATTAATCATAAAAAAGAAAATCTTGAAATAAAGATTTATTTGGTAATCTGCTGGTATTGGTGGTTAGGAGTAAAATAACAATAACAAAAAATCTCTACATTTCCTAACATAAAGCAGCAAATATTATATACACCAGAAAAAAACAACAAAAGAAATATTTCCTCTTATAGTTTTTTAACAACATAAAGACCGATATCTGTTTGTTTAAAGTTTCTATGTATTTTGTCACTGATATTTGTCAAAATCAGTCAACAAAAACAAGGATATAAATAAAACAACAATAACAAATAATTTTGAACTTAAAAAAAATCAAAAAGAACAACAAAAAAGGCCTTAAGTAATACAAACTCAACACTTGTTTGAATCTCAGGAGAGTAAAAGGAAACGTACTTTTGAGGCTAAAAAAATTTTCAAAGCATATGATGTTGTTCTTAAAACAAATAACAAATATTCAGAATTCAATTTAGTAAAGTGGATAGGAAAAATATTTCCTATCGACTTTTGTTGTTGTGAAGATTGAATAATGAAAATTTTCAATAAACTTCTTTATTTATTGAAAATTTTCTTAAGAAAAATTATTTTTGTACAGAAAAAAATTTATATAATTCACTTTTTATAAAAAATTTGGTTTATTTCAGTTCATTTTAAGAATAAATTTTTGATAAAAATCTCTTTGTATAGAAAGTTATGAAAAAATTCTCACTTTAGCTAAAATTTTTGGAAAAGTCTTAAATTTAGCTAAGTTTTTGTTTCAGATGCAATTTTCAGTGAAATTTTCTTTTCAAACGAAGTTTTGTAATAAAAAGAAAACTTTTTTCTTTCCAACTTTTTTATGAAAATTTTCGATAAATTTCTCGTAAAAAAATTTACAGAAATTTAAAAAAATTCTCTTCTTATTCTCTTTACACAAAATTTTCTCTTAATAGAAAATTTTGTACAAATTTCTCTTAATAGAAAATTCTCCGTAAATTTTCTCTTAATAGCCAAAAAAAAAAATTTCTCTTATTAAATAATGTTCAATAAATTTTCTCATAAAACAAAATTCTTTACAAATTTATCTTAATAGAATGAAAATTCTTCATAAATTTTCTCTTAATAGACAATTTTCCAAATTTTTTTAATGAAAATTTTCGATAAATTTCTTGTTTAAAAACTTACAGAAAATTAAAAAAAAAATTCTCTTCATATTCTCTTTTCACAAAATTTTCTCTTAATAGATAATTCTGTACAAATTTCTCTTAATATTCTCCATAAATTTTCTCTTTTTTCGGCAGAAATTTCTCCTATTAAATAATTTTCAGTAAATTTTCTCATAAAAGGAAACTCTGTACAAATTTCTCTTAATAGAAAGAAAATTCTTCATAAATTTTCTCTTAGTAGACAATTTTCCAACAATTTTCCAAAAAATTTCTATTAATAGACAATATTTCGGAAAATTTGCTCTTAATAAACAATTTTCCAGAAAGTTTTCAATACATTTTCTCTTAATAGAAAATTCTGTACAATAGAAAATTTTGTACAAATTCTTCTTTATAGAAAATTCTATATGGAATAGAAATTCTTTTAAAGGAAAATTCTGTTCAAACTTCTCTTAATAGAAAACTTTCAATAGATGTTTTTTAAAAGAAATTTCTCCATAGATTTTCTCTTAATGTAAAATTTTTTATAAATTTTCTCTTAATAGACAATTTGGCAAAAATTTCTCTTATTAAATAATTTTTAACAAATTTTCTCATAAAACAAAATTCTCTTAATAGAAAGAAAATTTTTCATAAATTTTCGCTTAATAGACAATATTCCAGGAAATTTTCAATTTCTTAATAGAAAATTCTTTATAGAATAAAATTTTTTTAATAGAATATTCTTGACAAATTTTTCTTAATAGAAAATTTTCCATAAATTTTCTCTTCATAGAGAATTTTCTACATACATACGTCTTCTCTTAATAAAACATTTTAATAGAAAATTCTGTACAAATTTCTCTAAATAGAAAATCTTTGATAATTTTTTCTAAATAGGAACATTTTCTGTTAATAGAAAATTTTCCATAAATTTTTCTTTAATAGAAAATTCTGTAAAAACTTATTTTAATAGAAAATTCTCCATCAATAAAAAATTCTGTACAAATGCCTTTTAATACAAGTTTACATTAATTTTATCTTAATAGATATTCTCCTTATAGGCAACTAGCTATACCTAGTGTGCTTTGCTACCCGAAAAGCAATATTAATAAAAAACCCACTTAATGATTTTGAAGATTCTAACTACAATACTTTTCCAAATATACAATTTGTTACATATGGGTGATGCCGCGTAAATTATTACAAGTTCGCCAATTTTTCATTAAGATTTTAATGTAATCTATGAACAGATTTTAATAATCTAATAGTTTCCCAGATATACGTTATTTTGAATGTCAAAGTACTTCATGTAAAATTTGAAAAATTATATTGATACTAAAATAACTTCGATAAAATTTGAGGATTCTAACTGTTATATTATCTCAGATATACTGATTTATTATTTTCTTAAAATGGGCGTGGCTTCTCGCCCACTTGAAATTTCAAAATAAAAAGTAGCTTATAACCTCTTCCAGACATACAGGAATACCCTGTGACAATTTCAAGAAAATCGGTTCAGCCGTTTAGTAGTCTATAAACTTTAAATATACAAACACACATTCATTTTCATATATCGAAAACTTTGTATAAATTTTCTTTTATAGAAAATGTTTGAACAATTTTGATGAAATTTTTGTCATATTTTTACTTCATAGAAAATTTTCGAAAACGTACATTTTCTCCATATAGAAATTTCGCTTTATAAAAATATTCGATTTGTAAAATAAGATTTCTAATTTTATCTTTTAAGTAAACATTAAACAGACCAAAAGGTTTAAATAACTTTAGATAATAAGCCTAAAAGGTTACTAACAAAAATATTTCAATAAAAATTCCACTAAAAACTTCAAATTTATTTATGATGCTTTTTTGAAGGATTATAAAAGCTTTATTATTAATAGTCGGCGGATGGAACTAAAACTCACATTAAACTAAATCCAAACTAAAAACTGAAATATTCATGTATTTCTATATAAATACAGACATATGTTCATATATTTATGTATATACACTCACACATATGTGTGAGTGTTTGTTTTGGAATTAAAAGGGGTTACAAAAGCATTTTCGTTGATGATATGAAATATTCATAGCATTAATGATATTTTTTGTTTGTTTTTACAAATATATGCGTGTGTGGGTGTGTGTATGTGTCTTTTGTAGAAAAATGTGTGTTAAAATATTAAGAAAAACAACAAAAACTATTAACAAGAGGATAAGCTTCATATGTATGTATAAGAGTGTGAGTTGAAACGAGGGTGAGGTTGAGTGTGATTGTTGGAATATGCAGAACTGGGGATTTTTCCTTTTCAAACTGTTAACAATTTGTAATACACATATGAATTTGAACCCAGCATATGACATTTGTGTTAAAACTGCAAAAAAAAAAATATAACAAAAACAACAAATATATCATATCTCTAGAGACTGTATTAAAGTTGTAACAAACAACAAACAAACAACAACTACTGTAAAGAGTAGATAGTGAAAAAAGCTTTTTACTAAATTGAAAAAGTTTTTTTTTATGTTATTTTCAATATTATATGAAATTTTTGTTTGTTGATTTCTTTTTACTTCCAATTTTGTTTTTTTTTTTTTTTTCGAATGAATATTAAAATTTTTGTTCTATTTAAGTTTTGTACGGGTTGAATGTTTATTCCCCTTTTATCCCTTGATTTCACCAAAGTAATGAGAAATAATAAAAATACCAAAAATATACATATAAAAATAAAGTTTGAGGTTTTTCTATACATCATCAAACTCATGATGAGCGACTAACCAAACAAGCAAACAGGCTTTAGTTTGCATATGGGAAATTACTTCACAGTTATACACCAGTTAGAAGTTGAAATGTATGAAAAAATAATAATAAAAACCAAATGGTTGGGGAAACAATTCCCCTGTAAAGATTAACATTTTAACAACGTTTGGTTTCTAAAATTTTTATTGAATACTCCTACTCTAAGCATCGAACCACAATCTGTTTGGTAAATACTAGTATCAGCTTCCAAAACAATAGTTTATATATTTTTCTCTTTTATTGTATTTCAAATACCTATGTTGGAAAAAAATTCCATTTTTATTTCTATTTTGGGTCAACAATAATATTAATGTCTCAAGGGCTTATGAATATGTTTTCACTTTTTATTTGTTTAGAGTGAAAAAAATAAAACTATACAAAATAAAATCCTCAAGAAAAACAACAACCAATAACTGGCAGAAGAAAGAACAAAACACATTTGAAAACATGTAAAAACCTGTAAAATGTACCCAAATCTATATGACATGACTAGATAGCAAGAGTGTGTCGTCTAAAACCCTTGTCATTTCAATTTTGTTTCTTTTTTTCTACTCCGTTCTGTGTTCCAGTAAAGCTTGTTATTAAATGTAATTCAGCACAAAAACATTTTAAAATCGTATAAACTAAACAACAAATACTCAGAACAAGGAAACGCAAAACTAAAAGGCTTAATTTCAAAAACACTAGAAATACCACTTAGAAGTTCCAAGTTTGCTAAATAATATCATTCTATGCAAATGTATATTTAATAATATTTTGATTTTATAAATTTCTAGAAATTTAAAAATCTCATAGAAATTAAAATATTAAAACATTTAGCAATTCAAAATATTTGTTTCATTAGAAAATGTATAAGAATACATAACAGCCCACAAAAATTTTATAAAACGAAAAACAACTTATATCTCAAAATTACTCTAGAAAATATCATTAATTTTTAATTTACAAACAATTTCCCCGGCACTCTTTCCGTTTACTTCATCCTAAAATAGAACTTAAAAGGTTTCTTGTATGACCTTTATTGTTTCAGTTTTTTGTTTTCTCTTTTAAATTTATAAAGACATTTTTCTCAGGAAAACATTTATTGTAACAAATAATATGAAAATTGTTCATTCAGACATGTTGAATTTTGTGGAAAAGTTTAACAAGTTTAAAAATAATGGCCTACAAAATAATGTTCGATTTGTTTTTGGAATATTTAAGAAGGCAAGAGCAAACAAATATGTGAATTCAAAAAACCAAATAATAAGCATAGTGGGATGATATGAAAAATGCTTAAAATGTTTATAGACTAGGTACGTCAATTTGCAGCTGATACCTTGTAATTCGATACCGTTACGAGTTTTTAAGTGTTAAATTACAAAGGAAAATATTTTGTTTCTTCTGCTTTTACTTTTGACAAATCACATAAGAAGTACCACAATTTAAAATGAACTTCGTTTTGTTCCACTGTACATTAAAAAATCATATCAATAAATTTTATTGTATGTACGTACATACTTATCTTTGAAAAACATATTCATATGCACAATATTATTACTCGAAACAGGCAGTGTTAAGAATGAACCAGAACTAGAACTGAACTAGAACTGAACTAGAACTGAACTAGAACTGAACTAGAACTGAACTAGAACTGAACTAGAACTGAACTAGAACTGAACTAGAACTTGAACTAGAACTGAACTAGAACTGAACTAGAACTGAACTAGAACTGAACTAGAACTGAACTAGAACTGAACTAGAACTGAACTAGAACTGAACTAGAACTGAACTAGAACTGAACTAGAACTGAACTAGAACTGAACTAGAACTGAACTAGAACTGAACTAGAACTGAACTAGAACTGAACTAGAACTGAACTAGAACTGACTACGAACTGAACTAGAACTGAACTAGAACTGAACTAGAAACTGAACTAGACTGAACTAGAACTGAACTAGAACTGAACTAGAACTGAACTAGAACTGAACTAGAACTGAACTAGACTGAAACTAGAACTGAACTAGAACTGAACTAGAACTGAACTAGAAACTGAACTAGAACTGAACTAGAACTGAACTAGAACTGAACTAGAACTGAACTAGAACTGAACTAGAACTGAACTAGAACTGAACTAGAACTGAACTAGAACTGAACTAGAACTGAACTAGAACTGAACTAGAACTGAACTAGAACTGAACTAGAACTGAACTAGAACTGAACTAGAACTGAACTAGAACTGAACTAGAACTGAACTAGAACTGAACTAGAACTGAACTAGAACTGAACTAGAACTGAACTAGAACTGAACTAGAACTGAACTAGAACTGAACTAGAACTGAACTAGAACTGAACTAGAACTGAACTAGAACTGAACTAGAACTGAACTAGAACTGAACTAGAACTGAACTAGAACTGAACTAGAACTGAACTAGAACTGAACTAGAACTGAACTAGAACTGAACTAGAACTGAACTAGAACTGAACTAGAACTGAACTAGAACTGAACTAGAACTGAACTAGAACTGAACTAGAACTGAACTAGAACTGAACTAAACTGAACTAGAACTGAACTAGAACTGAACTAGAACTGAACTAGAACTGAACTAGAACTGAACTAGAACTGAACTAGAACTGAACTAGAACTGAACTAGAACTGAACTAGAACTGAACGGAACTAGAACTGAACGGAACTAGAACTGAACGGAACTAGAACTGAACGGAACTAGAACTGAACTGAACTAGAACTGAACTAGAACTGAACTAGAACTGAACTAGAACTGAACTAGAACTGAACTAGAACTGAACTAGAACTGAACTAGAACTGAACTAGAACTGAACTAGAACTGAACTAGAACTGAACTGAGAACTAGAACTAACTGAACTGAACTAGAACTGAACTAGAACTGAACTAGAACGAACTAGAACTGAACTAGAACTGAACTAGAACTGAACTAGAACTGAACTAGAACTGAACTAGAACTGAACTAGAACTGAACTAGAACTGAACTAGAACTGAACTACTGAACTAGAACTGAACTAGAACTGAACTGAACTGAACTAGAACTGAACTAGAACTGAACTAGAACTGAACTAGAACTGAACTAGAACTGAACTAGAACTGAACTAGAACTGAACTAGAACTGAACTAGAACTGAACTAGAACTGAACTAGAACTGAACTAGAACTGAAACTAGAACTGAACTAGAACTGAACTAGAACTGAACTAGAACTGAACTAGAAACTGAATAGAACTGAACTAGAACTGAACTAGAACTGAACTAGAACTGAACTCGAACTGAACTAGGACTTGAACTAGAAACTGAACTAGAACTGAACTAGAACTGAACTAGAACTGAACTAGAACTGAACTAGAACTGAACTAGAACTGAACAAGAACTGAACTAGAACTGAACTAGAACTGAACTAGAACTGAACTAGAACGGTATATAAGACTGCTCTAGGTAAGTTGACTACTAACCAAAGCTGCAGGAAAAGATGTACTTTTTTGCTTAAACAGATACATGTAGGTATGTAGGTAAACCTATATTGTAATACCTACAAGGACTAGATATTGGTGTCATATGTTACCAACCATTTATTACCATTTCATATTGATCTTCCTCCTCTTTATCTGTTTCACTTCTTGTTTGTGGTACATACCTGCCAATAAAAAGAAAGTAGAAGTAGGGAGAATGAAAACAATTTGTAAGTTATAAAATACATAGAGATAAATTCTTATTGCCGAAAGCTTAAAAAAAAAGTCTAAAATATTTACAAATGAAAACAATAGAAGGAAAACAAAAAAAACCTCATTCGCATACAGAGACAATAAATGAAGAAATAAATATAAAAACAATAAAAACAAACATACATATGTATGTGCGTGTATATTTTTGTTTTTAGTCAATAAAAATAAAAAGGGGTTACTTAAAGGCAACATTAAAAACGAGATCATTACGAACAAAAGTCATCATCTGGTCGAAGTAATACTGGAAAATCAGAGTTGGGAAACTAGTTTTAAAGAAGTAAGGTATAATTCAAAATTGAGCCATATAAGTATATTTATGTATTTCGACATATTCTAATGCTCAATGAATATGAATATTTTAATTTTGAATAAAAAAAGTATTTTCAAAATATAGTTTAACTTAAAAAATTTCCCACCACTGCTTAACATACTTATGAGATTTTGTTCTACTGCAAGATTTAAGAAATTAGATAATTTCCATTTAAAAAACATACATATGTACATATATACATCTACACACATGAGTTGGATATTACATTTTACTTTATCGATTCAAATAAGAAATAAAAGAAAATAATGGTTAAAATATGTTTATTTCTGTATGTATGGAGAGTGTATAATGGTATAAATTTTAATGTACTTTTGTTATGTTTATCTTGGCATTTTATAATGCATGTTTTACGTTGCTTGTTCGTATTATTATTTTTTTATCTAAATTATTTTTTTATTTTTAAACAAAACTTTTCTCTACATAAAAACAAGAAAGAAGATTAAAGTAAATGCTGACCTTATTACCAGCAAAAAAATCACGAGTGGTAAAAATTTATCCAAAAGCACAGTGGAACGCAAAATAAATTCTATAGGTTCTAAACTAAAAAGTCTCATTACCAAAATACTGTTACGTCTGTTTTATCGAATTTATATAAATGATTATAAAACACACGTCTCAATTTGTTGATATTATTTTCTAAATATATTTATATCATTAGGTTAATTTCTTGGAAATATGAAAGGTCGTACTGCTACTGGGGAGTTTTACATAATTTTCTTATAAAACTTTGAGATCAATAACATGTTTATTAAACATAACAACAACAACAAAATAACACGTGTCGAATTAAAGAAGTAATAATAAACATCAGCACACTTTTACTCACACTAAATATAATTATGATTCCATCACCTGTACGTATGATTGCTGTGTAGATATCGAAAACTATTAACATCAATCATACGTTCCAGGGTTCAAATAAATTGTTATTTAAATTCACATATGTAGTTGAAGTTTAATTGGTTTTTATTTCTAGTTCTGTTCTATGTTTAAGATAGTGATAATTCTTTACTTGTTCTAGTTGTGTTTTATTTCTGGTCTTGTTCTGTTCAACTTTAATTTATAATTTAATTCAGTTTTAGTATAATTCGGTTTTAATCTGTCCAATTTTGTTTACGTTAATCTCAATTAAACTTATCTTAAATACACTGTCTTATTTTTCCAAAGTAAATAAGTATGATTAATCTTATAAACTTGATTTAAACTATTCACAACTGTAGAAACTATTCAAAAAACACATGTTTGAGCTAGAAAACTTTTAATAAAGAAAAGTTATACATATGTAGATCTATATGTATATTTTTGCTTATTAAATTAAATACAAGGCAATAACTAAAACTCAGTCAAATGAAAAGAAACTTTTCTAAATATACAATATTTTAGGAAATTTGAAACATAACTGCAAAAAATATACTTTTCTAATTAGTAATTAGAATTTAACCCACATAAATATTTATATTTAAAGCAAACAAAAATCTCCATGTTCTATTAGGGTTATTACTGTTGTTAAGCGAGTGCAATTTTAACAATAATGTATATTTGCTATTTATTATTGTAAATTCTAGAGCAAGTGTATTTGTTTTAAATATTTATATTTACATTTCCTTAATTACTTTCCTACACACACACAATAAATTCCCATAATGTAAACACCAATACTTATGAAACCACAATGCAACATTAAAAGTTATCGAAGAGATTTTAACCATAACAACTAGAATGAATTTTAATGCAAAACCAAAATACAAAAATAGCAGCAACACCTACACAAAGTAATATGCCTGCCTATTTGCAATTAATGTAAATGCAGTGCTAATTTGAAAACTAATGCAAAAATACAGCAACTGAAGCAATGTTAAATTACTAACAATATAGTTCGATAAACTTAGAAGTAACAGATACCGGCAGCCACTTAGTAAAACTACTCTAGAGTATTAAACAATTCAAAAATAAATAGGAATATAATTTCGCAATGTACTGGCATAATTCTATTCTACTTCAGACAAGTTGCAGTTCAGTTCTAATACAGTTTTAGATCAGTTCTAGTTCAGTTCTAGTTCAGCTCTAGTTCAGCTCTAGTTCAGTTCTAGTTCAGTTCTAGTTCAGTTCTAGTTCATTTCTAGTTCAGTTCTAGTTCAGTTTTAGTTCAGTTCTAGTTCAGTTCTAGTTCATTTCTAGTTCAGTTCTAGTTCAGTTCTAGTTCAGTTCTAGTTCAGTTCTAGTTCAGCAGTTCTAGTTCAGTTCTAGTTCAGTTCTAGTTCAGTTCTAGTTCAGTTCTAGTTCAGTTCTAGTTCAGTTCTAGTTCAGTTCTAGTTCAGTTCTAGTTCATTCTAGTTCAGTCTAGTTTCAGTTCTAGTCAGTTCTAGTTCAGTTCTAGTTCAGTTCTAGTTCAGTTCTAGTTCAGTTCTAGTTCAGTTCTAGTTCAGTTCTAGTTCAGTTCTAGTTCAGTTCTAGTTCAGTTCTAGTTCAGTTCTAGTTCAGTTCTAGTTCAGTTCTAGTTAAGTTCTAGTTCAGTTCTAGTTCAGTTCTAGTTCAGTTCTAGTTCAGTTCTAGTTCAGTTCTAGTTCAGTTCTAGTTCAGTTCTAGTTCAGTTCTAGTTCAGTTCTAGTTCAGTTCTAGTTCAGTTCTAGTTCAGTTCTAGTTCAGTTCTAGTTCAGTTCTAGTTCAGTTCTAGTTCAGTTCTATTCTAGTTCAGTCTAGTTTCAGTTCTAGTTCAGTTCTAGTTCAGTTCTAGTTCAGTTCTAGTTCAGTTCTAGTTCAGTTCTAGTTCAGTTCTAGTTCAGTTCTAGTTCAGTTCTAGTTCAGTTCTAGTTCAGTTCTAGTTCAGTTCAGTTCTAGTTCAGTTCTAGTCAGTTCTAGTTCAGTTCTAGTTCAGTTCTAGTTCAGTTCTAGTTCAGTTCTAGTTCAGTTCTAGTTCAGTTCTAGTTCAGTTCTAGTTCAGTTCTAGTTCAGTTCTAGTTCAGTTCTAGTTCAGTTCTAGTTCAGTTCTAGTCAGTTCTAGTTCAGTTCTAGTTCAGTTCTAGTTCAGTTCTAGTTCAGTTCTAGTTCAGTTCTAGTTCAGTTCTAGTTCAGTTCTAGTTCAGTTCTAGTTCAGTTCTAGTTCAGTTCTAGTTCAGTTCTAGTTCAGTTCTAGTTCAGTTCTAGTTCAGTTCTAGAACAGTTCGAATTCAGCTAGTGTTTTAAGCTCTCATTATGTGTTCTAAAATTGTTAAATTCTCTACTGGTAATATAATCAAAATCACAAAAAAAGAATCAGAGTAATTAAAACTTTGCAACAAAAATGTTTAATTTTCCTTACTGTGTAGAATAATAAAGCTCAAAGTTAATGAGAACAATTAATTTGTTACATAAATATGTGTATAAAGGCAATATTAGACGATTTAAAATAAAATTTATTTGTTACGTTTTTCTTGTTATTGTTAAAATGTTAATTATACTTAAAAATACATTTTACTCTTTTTTTATTGCAGAAGCAAACACGCCGCAGTTAAAAGCCAAAAAAGGGCAGGTGCTTGAAAATTGTGATGAAGAACTAATAAAATAGAAATACAATTTTTAACACAGAAGATGCTTAGGAAGGCTATTACAACAATGTTTACAACATACTCTGTAACCTAATGGACTTTTTAAATGAAATACGTGCAATTATTTCGATAAATATAACGGAAAACGATGTCAAAAATATATATTAAAAAAACAATTAAATAAATGTCACTCTACTGAAGAAGACGGAGAAGGAGATAATTATAATAAAGGAAGTACAAGTGTAAAAAAGAAAATTAATGATAATTTAAAATTAAGCAAATGTTAATGAAATAAAAGCCAAGGGACGTCATAAAGAGAAGAGACCAGAGCCAAACGTTTGTCATCAATTTGGCGTTGCTGTAGTTGACTGACTCATGCTTATTTTTATGATTTTGTGCTTTATTTGGAGAAATGAAAAATTTGTTGATGTTTAATTGAAAAACCAAATAAATTTCTTTCGTTTTTGCTGTTACGTTTAGCTCTGTTTTACGTGGAAATATTTAAATGAAATTTCTCTTACAAACAACAACTATTACTGCTGTTACAACAAAAGTATATTAAACAGTAAAACGGGAAGAATTAGAGAAAGGAAAAAAATTGTGGTGACATGGTGTTAAAGAAATAATAATATTGAATTCTACCAGCACAGCCAGAAGAAAACAAGAAACGTGACTTAAATTTTGATTTCGAAAGAAAAAATAAAAGAAAATTTGTCAACACAACCAACCAACCCTGCTGTATGTCAACTAATGAACATCACGTTGAGTAAATACAGCACCGCAGCGAAAAACTTATATTTTGGAATTTTATTCATGCTTTTGGGCTGACATTACTGTTACCTGGTAACCTAAAGAGCGAGAGAGAGCGACGAAACATTAACAAAATGTTAAATTTAAATTAAGTATAAAAATCGCAAAAAAAAAACGCTGTCAAATTATTACAATCAACAGAAAAATATATAAAAAATCAAGCTTTTAAAGCCACAACAACAAAAACTACCACCATCAGGAGTAACATAAGAATCTTATTTACCCTCCCAAATAAACAGCTTATTTCCATTTTTTGGGTCTGAGCTTCATTTACCAAAACATAAACATGTCATTTAAATGCCAAATTTTTCAAACAAGATTGACATTCAACAATAATGTCTTTGTAAAAAACTGTGATGTTAGATTAATAATAATTTTATGTGTTATTAGCGCCATATTGCCAATCATAAGATGTGCCAAATTAGAGAATCCCCAAATTAGACTTCTCATCAATGATGACGATTTGCTGCAAGAGAAAACCAATATACATGAGGCGGGTTCGGCAAGTGCCGCCAGCCAGCATGACAACAGTGGAGAGCATTTCAATTTATATCGCAGTGAGTTAAAACGTCTATCATACGAGACGATACATCGTATACTGAGAGATGAAAATGAGCCCAGCTATCGGAGAGAGGATACGGAATTAAGATATTATCAAAAACGTTCACCCAGTTATGAGGAGAGCCATCAGTTGATTAAACGTTCTACCAAGGAGAAGGACATAGTGCTCAATTTAAGTCAACAAAACTTAACCGAGTTTCAGCTTACGCCTCAGTTACAGAAACGTTTGAATTTGGTGTCTGTCTTAGATTTGAGTCATAACTATATAGCTAAACTTAATACTTCAGTTTTCACTAACATAACCTCCCTCAACACTCTCAATTTGCAAAACAACTCTTTTACTGCGATACCTCTCTCCCAGGGCACAACTTTGAGAACACTTAATCTCAACAACAATTTAATCAAAACCTCTTTATTACCCTCCAACATCTATCTGCGTAATCTTTATCTCTCCAGCAATCTAATAGAGAATCTTTCCTCAATAGATTTTTCTTTGCTAAAGAATCTGGAATCTCTAGACATTTCTCACAATCTTTTACAAAATTCAGAGTCTTCCTTTTTCAATCAGCGCATGCATAATCTGAAACATTTAAATTTGGCCTTTAACCAATTGGGCTCCATATATCGTGAAACATTTTACAACCTGTTAAGCCTAAACACTTTGCTGCTGTCACACAACAATATCAGTGATATAGATTACGAAACATTTTTGGCTTTGCCAAATCTACAATATTTGGATTTATCTTTTAATGGTTTAAAGGGAAAATCCATTAGAGCTTTGCAGGGTATAACGGGATTGGTAGCTTTGAATATAGCATTCAATCCGGAGATAGGAGCTTATATGCAAGAATTTGTTGCCTCGTGGAGTTTGAAAGAATTGGATGCTAGTGGTACTGGTTTATGTCAAATACCCGCTGCTTTGGCTCAATCGGTGAGATCACTGAAGTTGACACATAATTGGTTGAAGGTAAGTGGCAAATGTTAAGAATTTAATTTTCTTTTCGTAAACTGTTTTTGGTTAATTTTCCATTTTTAGAAAAATGTATATTTTTATACCCCATTTTACACCATTTTAGTGGGGAGGGTATATTGGGTTTGTGCTTATGTTTGTAACGCACAGTAATATTCGTCCTATACCCACGTAAAAGTATACCAAACGGCTTAGAATCACTTTCTGAGTCGATTTAGCTTTGTCCGTCCGTCCGTCCGTCTGTCTGTCTGTCTGTCTGTCTGTCCGTCCATGTAAATGGACTTAAATGTACACATTTTTATTCAACAAAAAAATGGCTAAAGTATATCTGAGGCAAGGTACAATTCAACCGAAATGCTTTATTATGAACACTAAATCACATTTTTAACTGGTGTAGGGTGTATTATATGGTCGGCCCCGTCCGACTATGACTTCTTACTTGTTATAGAATGTTATTGTATTGTTGACATTTGCTATATGGCAAACATAATGTGAATATTTTTGTTATATTTGTTTCAAATGGAAATGTTTGACCTAGAAATGCAAAAGTGTTTTCTAAAGAACTTTTTAGCATTGTTTAGTTGTCCAGTTAGAGTTGAAAAATATTAATAAAACCAAGACCATTTCGACTTGTCAATAACAAGTAGCAAGCAAAAAAGTTCATTTTAAAATTGGACATACATAGTATCTAAGTGCTTGACCAAATTTTTAGAATTTCACTTTCTAAAATTGAAAAGATGAGTTCATATTATACAAACAAATGAAACCAAGATATTCATATAAACATTAAAAACGAATACATAGAATATTAAATGAAAACAATAAGAGTGTAATACATATTCGGCTGTGTCGAATCTCATATACCCTTCAGCATAATTATTTTCGGATTTTTTTAATTTTTTTTTTTTTAATTTATTAAAAAAATGCCTTAAACAACATATCGTGAGAATGGTAAACATATTGTCCTTCCGTTTGTAGTTTCTGCAATATCCGAATCAACAAATTTTATCTGAATTTACTCCCTTGCATATATACATTTAATATCAATATAGAGACAAAATTTTAAAATATGTTGTGTAGAAATTACCTACGAAAGTGAAAACTAAATAGTGCATCGACTAATATTCCTCTAAAATAGTAAAAATAACACAAACATAATGCATTTTATTTCTTCATGGCTGTTTGGTTGTTTCGGTTTATTCGGTCTCTGGAATAATGTCTTTGTTTTTTGATAATTTTTGCGGTAAAAGCCTTGAAATAATGTTTTTTCTGTATTCACGCATTTTATATTTTTTCGTTTAGTTATGCTCAAATACTCAAATACACTCTCATAACCCAAATATGTTTTTTTCAAAAACTAAAACAAACAATACTGCTTATTATGAATATATTAAATGCATTGGTGAATGTGAGTTTTCATAGATATGGTTACAGCTATTTTAAATTGTTTGTTTTTCTAAGCCATATGCGTAATGTATATTTTGTAACCAAAAAATACTGTGTAGAAATATTATTCATATAATTTTAAAAACACACTGAGAAAATTCAAAGCTATATATAAAAGAAAGAATTGAAAGTAATAAAATCATTTTGAAAGAAATAATTGGTATCCAGCAGAGATCTAATCACAAACCTCCAGTTGGAGAAATGGATGCAAAAGACCATCCGAATCCGAATTACTTCGCTTTTTGCCAGTAATTGCAAAATCAGCTAAATGAAATAATATGCTTGATAATGACCACTCATTACCAAGTAATATATGAAACAACTACTGGCCATTACCGAAAATTTAAGATGTTTTGCTGGCCAATTTCCTTTAAGTGTTTATTTTATATACACACCCACAAAAAAGTCGGCATCTTTGTGCATGTATGGAGTTGTTTTTTTTAAGTTGAAAATTTTAATTGTTTTTCCCCCTAAAAAACCATGTTAATTTTTCATTATGCTAAAAAGACACAACCACAAACAACTGGCACACATAACTACCCAGCAAACGTTTAAAAAATAAAAACATCACTTTTCCATTTGAAGGCATATCATTCACAATATCTTTCGAAATAAACGGAACCAACACAAAACTAGTTCTGAGAGAGGTGTTTTAGAAGGGATTCATTGATACCTTTTGAATGTTAAACGAGTATCAAATTAATGACTTCCGAACGTACTTTTTTAAGAAATATTATATCCGTTATAATATTAATATTTCTTAAAAAATTAAGCAACAATGTTCGCTGGGTACTCATATCCATGAATACATAGAAAACATTTCATATATAAATAATAAGTTCAAGGTATTATATGTTTTATTTGCTAATTAAAATCATGTGATAACTGAATCCTTATGGGCGGGGTTATACTGGATTAAAATTACTACTTAAGATATTAATCATTATGTTATTGCAAATACTTACATATGTATATAATATGCACTAAACTGTGTATATTATTTGATATTGGGAAAAAGTTAGTTAGTTAGCTAGTTAGTTAGTTAGTTAGTTAGTTAGGTAGTTAGTTAGTTAGTTAGTTAGTTAGTTAGTTAGTTAGTTAGTTAGTTAGCTAGTTAGTTAGTTAGTAGTTAGTTAGTTAGTTAGTTAGTAGTTAGTTAGTTAGTTAGTTAGTTAGTTAGTTAGTTAGTTAGTTAGTTAGTTAGTTAGTTAGTTAGTTAGTTAGTTAGTTAGTTAGTTAGTAGTTAGTTAGTTAGTTAGTTAGTTAGTTAGTTAGTTAGTTAGTTAGTTAGTTAGTTAGTTAGTAGTTAGTTAGTTAGTTAGTTAGTTAGTTAGTTAGTTAGTTAGTTAGTTAGTTAGTTAGTTAGTTAGTTAGTTAGTTAGTAGTTAGTTAGTAGTTAGTTAGTTAGTTAGTTAGTTAGTTAGTTAGTAGTTAGTTAGTTAGTTAGTTAGTTAGTTAGTAGTTAGTTAGTTAGTTAGTTAGTTAGTAGTTAGTTAGTTAGTTAGTTAGTTAGTTAGTTAGTAGTTAGTTAGTTAGTAGTTAGTTAGTAGTTAGTTAGTTAGTTAGTTAGTTAGTAGTTAGTTAGTTAGTTAGTTAGTTAGTTAGTTAGTTAGTTAGTTAGTTAGTTAGTTAGTAGTTAGTTAGTTAGTTAGTTAGTTAGTTAGTTAGTTAGTTAGTTAGTTAGTTAGTTAGTTAGTTAGTTAGTTAGTTAGTTAGTTAGTTAGTTAGTTAGTTAGTTAGTTAGTTAGTTAGTAGTTAGTTAGTTAGTTAGTTAGTTAGTTAGTAGTTAGTTAGTTAGTTAGTTAGTTAGTTAGTTAGTTAGTTAGTTAGTTAGTTAGTTAGTTAGTTAGTAGTTAGTTAGTTAGTTAGTTAGTTAGTTAGTTAGTTAGTTAGTTAGTTAGTTAGTTAGTTAGTTAGTTAGTTAGTTAGTTAGTTAGTTAGTTAGTTAGTTAGTTAGTAGTTAGTTAGTTAGTTAGTTAGTAGTTAGTTAGTTAGTAGTTAGTTAGTTAGTTAGTTAGTAGTTAGTAGTTAGTTAGTAGTAGTTAGTCAGTTAGTTAGTAGTTAGTTAGTTAATTAATTAATTAATCTGAAAGGAGGATGTAAATACATCAAATACGAAGAAATACATCTACGCCTTTAGCGGAAAGGAAAAGCTAAAATCCAAAGAATGATCCAATCGGTTACACAGTGCAATAGAAACATATACGGACACCACTACGTGATAAATGACCAAAAAAAAAAACCGTGTTCCCCAGTTTTTATCAAAGTTATGTACTTCTTTTAAAGGCTGCCAAAGATTTGGGGACTCGGTGTCATTTTTGCAAAAAAAAAAAAAAAAAAATCGGAATTTTGATTTAATCTCTGAGGATGAGGTTGAAGTTCTTGTCATAAAAAACAAAAATTGTGAACATATAAAATTATCTTCAAAAACGATTTTTTACGTTTAAAAACATATTTCAAACGCTTCCCTAAATTAGGCGTATACTTAATATTTGTAATATCAATAAAACGTATACGTACAAGTGTCGTTAACAAAAGCAATGCATTCATATGGGGAATTTCATGTAAAGTGACCCAACTCAAGAATCGACTTCGACGATATTTAGTACTATTGGATAGTAGGTCAGATATAAATTTTTAACTCTATCGGTAAAGAACTGGCGGACTTAGAGGGGGTTAAAGTTAGATATTTTGGTAATACAGGGTTTTATTCAAATGAGTGTAACATTTCACCTATTGGTCCTAGCAAAAATTGTCCAAAGGAGTTCAGATAGCTATTTCTTCTTAATTCGTTCCAAAAAAGAAATGTTAAAATTTTTTTTTTAATATTTTTTTTTTTATTTTTTTCCAAAATTTTTTTTTAATTTTTTTTTAGTTTAAAAAAATATATTTTTAAAATTTTTTTTTTTTTTTTTTTTCAAAATGGGCCCTTTTTATTTTTTGTTTTTTTTTAAAAGAACGCTTTTAAAATTTCCTTCAAGGGCTTTATAGTCCCATAATGGGATGGGAGCGGGATAGCCATCAACAGAATTATTTTTTAACTCAAGAATAATTTTTTTTTAATATTTGGCTCTTAATTTTCCCCTATTTTTTTAAAATGGACTCAAAAGAAAGCTTAGACCATTGGCGTTAAAAGTTTTGTGATAACTTAGTGTCTGACCTACTATCTCATAGTACTAACCTTGGTGCAAATTTCATCCAAATCGAAAGACATCGATTTTTAAAGTTGGGTCACTTGACACGAAATTCCCCATATGTAAATAGATTTTCATTCCATCAAAATAGAAAACATATAAAGTACCTTTTGAAGAACGAAAAAGTACCAAAACGTCCAATTTTATAGGTTCTCTTTACTACGGACTCTACATGCATAATTTCATGTTCCAAAGTAGATGTCTGCCGGAAAATTGAAATACATATAAATAAGGTTTGAAACATTAAATATTGCCCAAGAACTATCCTAACCGTTTTGGCTTGGGCTTGTTCTACAAAGTTGCAATTTAGAACTTTCCACGATAAAGTTGCAATTCTTTAAATCCTACAATTGACTGCTTACTACCAAATCCCAAGTATTTTTCTTTAAGACCAAAGGTTTAATTCCCAGCCCACGTAATACAAATTTACATTATAGGGTACAAAACATTATTGTTGTCATTGTAGTTGCTGTTAATACCATTACCCAGTTTGTTTATCCATTGAGGTTCATTATAGTAAAGTTTTTCCTTACAACCGGATATAAGCTTGGCTGCCTGGTTGTGAGTGTGTGTGTGTATTTATATTTAAAAGAATTTCTGTGTTAAAATGCTGGTGTAAGTAGAAATAAATAAATGTTTGTATGTGTTAAAATTTCAATGTATATACACAAAAGCTGGCTGTATTACACAACATTTTTAGGCCTTTATCTTTATTATCCTTATACCAATTATCCTAAATTATAACATGCTTCAATGTTATAGTTGTTTTTTTTTTTCTTTCTTTGTTCTTCAAAACTTTGCTTTGTTAAAGCCATAGTCTGTGTGTGTAAAAGTTGTTAAGCTGTCTGCACACATAGATAAATTCAGGAAGTTTTCCTTTATTTGCAAATATTTGGTAGGGCAGATAGTATGCGTATGAATGTGTTGGTATTTAGTCACGGCTTTTATATTGTCTATGTGGTTCAGCCTTATCCTCTCTTCTGTGTAAATTTCATTTTCTGTTTAGGTAAACAATTTCTTCTTAGCATGTTATTTAACAGTCTTTTTGCCTCTATTAGCTATTTAAATAAACGAGTATTTCTTATAGTGTCATTGTCTGACAATGTAGCCAGGATTAACTATGAATAGACCAAAACAACAGCAGCAGCAACAACAAAAGCTGCAAAAAACATATGAGGTCTGGTTATTTTGGCTAAAAACATGTTCATTTGATTTTAAAAACGCAATTGCAAGCAATTTAAACAGTGTTTTGTTTTATGTTGAGACGACACTAATTAAAAATTGTTATATTTTCTTTGAAACTACGGCCCAATAGAGGCTCCCAGCAAAAAATCTTAAATTTTTTGTAATGGCCAGTAGTTATTTCATACATTACTTGGTAATGAGTGTTCATTATATACTATAATATTTAATTTAGCTGAATAGGGAGTTAATGGTAAAGAGTGGAAAATGCTATCGGCATGAACAAGGAAATCTAAATCTTGTCGAAATTCTGTTTTTAAAATACCAGAAAAAAGACTTGAAAACTCTCTTTCATGTTTTTTATACTTATAATCTACCTCCTTTCATAAAAATGTATAATGTAACAGAAGTGTGTTATTGTTTTTTTTAATCTATCCTTAAAAACTCCTTTAAACTTTTATCCTTTTTTGCTCCATATGAAAAAAGCATTAAAATCAAACTAATTTTACTTCATTAAAAATTAAAATTTAATTTGTGGTTTTTTCTACAGTTCTATTTTTACCAAAAAAAACTAATAAGAAAAGAACAACAAACAAATATTATTTTTTTATTATTTCCTATAGTTTTCGGAGTTTAAATGAAATTCAAGCTCCCTTTCAAAAATTAAGGGTTTAAGTTAAATTTTAAAAGCAATATCGTAATAGAAAAAAAATTCCCCATATTGCTTACAAATATTTTTGAACAGAATGATGAAAGAATTCATGAATGAATGTTTACTTAGAAAATTCATTTAAATATTTATGCTTTATTTAATATTCAACACTTTTCTCTTTCTTCCTTTTTTTTTACATACATATTACAACTTAAACACTTTCCTACTCCCTGATAATAATTTAATGTTGATTTTTTGTTGCTTTTTAAATCTTTTGAAAACAGAAACACATGTACAAACACACACATACTTGCTTAAGTAAAAACAAACATTTCTCTGTTTACAAATTTTCTCCATTTTTTTCTCATTCCTTTGTTTTCTATTTACTGTTTGTTGTTGTTGTTGCTTGTTATTCCTGTGGTAATGAACAAAAACAAAAACTACCTCTACCATAGAAAAAAGTTTATTTTAGATTTGAATGGGGTTCTCATTTGCACCACCATGAGGGGAGTAGATAAAAACTCTTTTCCTAAACATTAGAACATTAATGTAATTGTATGTGTTTTTACTTGTATGCCAGGATATTTACATATCATTGATATGTGTGTAGATAATGATAATTTTTGGTATTTAAAAATTTCTATTCAAATATGGTTTCACTTAACTTTTTTGGAGGGGGCGGATTAGAATAAAAACAAAAATTTCAAAAATAAAAACAGAGTCTAAAAGTGGATTAGGAATCCTTTCAATATGCTGTTTTTGTTATGTTCTTATTATAAGGCTTTCATATAAAGAGTTTAATGTGAAATACGGTTTTGCTGCAGCTATTAAAGTAAAATGAGATAATTGTAATCATATTATGATTGCGTTAACTAGTAATATGATTACATTAAACATAATAAAAAACTTTTCAAAAGATTGTATGAAATTTTCCTGAAGATATCGTGGGTCTTTAGAAATTGGATTTCAACAAATACATAAGGCCTGTCCACGAAAAAATTGACCTATTTTAAAATTAGGATTACTTAGCAACCATGTGTGCTATTGATCTTAGCAAATTTTGTTTGCGTTTGAAAGATGTCGTCCGAACAAGAAAAAACTAGAAAAAAAATTTATACAAAATAATAGAAAATCCTATGGCAAGTTATTCTGTTGTGGCGCGGGAGACAAATGCTTCATTATGTACTGTTAAAAGGGTGGTACGTCGATACAATGAAGGGTTGACAACACAAAGAAAACCAGGTTCGGGAAGAAAAAGAGGACTCACCAATAAAACACTCGCTGCGAAGATAGTCTCAAAATTTAAACAAAAACTTAACACCTCGGTTCGAGATATGGCCAAAAAAATGGGAACATCAAAATCGTATGTCCACAAGGTAAAAAAACGATATAATCTGAAGTCATTTAAAGTAATTAAAGTGCCAGATCGATCTTCCGAAAAACTTACGTTAGCTAAAAGGCGTGCCAGAAAATTGTATGAACAGTATATTACAAAATTTGATTGTGTTGTTATGGATGATGAAACTTATTGCAAGGCTGATTTTAAACAATTGCCTAGTCTGGAATTTTATACTGCCGGTAAAAGAGAAGGGGCTAACTCACAATTTACCCAAAAAAGGTTGAAAAATTCCCAAAGAAGTATATGATTTGGCAAGCAATTTGTAGCTGTGGTTTATGGTGCAAGGAGGTGGTCGTACAAGGTTCAATAAACTCAAAAATTTATATCGAAAAGTGTCTCGAAGGATCGTTAAAGAGGTTTATACAACGACATAGTGGATCTATGCTATTTTGGCCAGATTTAGCAACAAGTCATTATGCAGAAGACACAATTGAGTGGTATAACACACACGATATTCATTTTGTTCCCAAAGAGGCAAATCCACCAAATTGCACGGAGCTCCGCCCAATTGAGAGATATTGGGCGCTGATGAAAATAGCATTGAAGATGACTAAGAAGGTCGCACGCAAGACTTTCGCAATAAGTGGCAAAGAGCATACACAGTGGTTGACAAAAACACTGTACAAACGCTTATGAAGGGAGTTTCGAGTAAATTGCGAAAATTTAAAATTTTTTAAAAGGTTAAATTTTTTCGTGGACAGGCCTTATATAGACAGACACAAAGGCAGGCGAAGATAACTAGGATCGACTCTGCTACAAGGATTTCAACAGACATATAGATAGACAGAAAGGTAGACGGAGATAACTAGTATCGACTCTGCTACCTATAAGGGGAAGAGTATAAAAATAAATCAGCGTTAAAATAACCTATGATTTATAATGTAATGTAATTAAAAAAAATAAATTTTTAAAAGTAATTATGAAAATAGTTTCCAGAAGGGAGATAAAACACAAAAACAAAAATATATATAAATTTTGGCTTAGTTTAGCAAACAAAAGATTGTTTCTCTCAAACTTTTTTAATATAAGTAAAATAAATAAAAGATAAAGGGTTAATTTAAAATTATAAAAAAACTTCATGTTTTTCTAACTTAAAAAAAATCTAAAATTTTAAAATTAATTTCATTCATTTATAATTTAATATTGTCTAAAAGCCTAATTTAATATTCTGCATATTCCTGGTCTTTCAAACAAAATCTGTATGTGACTTTCTTAACTTCCAATTCAATAACCAAAGTTCAAAGACTTATAAGCATACGAAACCTATATAACCATCAATCAAAATTCACAGAACAAATGTCTAATATCAATCCAGACATTGCCAGACAGTCGCCAGAAATTATACATACATATTTGTAAAGAGAGCATAAGATGTTAGTAGGTTCTTCCATAAACATACTCATGGCATAAATAATGAACTATCAAATTACATGGATAAATAAAGTCAAAGACAGAGATAATTTAATTAAAAATAAAATCTATTATTAGCAACTGAAGTAAATTTAAATTTTGTTATACATAAGTTTAAGACTAACTTTAAGACTGGCAAAGCTAAAAATCAAATTATTAGGGAATTATAGAAGTATAAACTTTAACTAGTTCAAAGTTTAGTAAATTTTCAAAAAAAAAAAAAAAAAAAAACACAAACTACGTTCAAGAAATCCTCCCTTGCCTTCATCATTAAATTTAAAAACATATGGGTAACTTCCTCTTAAATTACTTAAGATTTTCATTAAAATAAATAAAATTTTAATGATTACTTTTGCTCATAAATCTAATAACAAAAAACACATTTTAACAAAGTTTGGCACCCACTGGCTTCTTAACAAAATCCCAGACGTTATAATGTTTTGGTAATGTTTTTACTGCTGCTTCTGTTATTATTGTTGTTAAATAAATAACACAGTTAAAACAAAAGTACAAAATAGTCGTATAAGCCGAACAAAAAGTAGCAACAACAAAAAAAATTGCCAAAAGAAAATTTCTAGTGAAGAATTATGACGGTGAGATATAAAGCCACACACACACATAAAGCAACAATAATATTAATGTTAAGCTAAAGGGGCAAAAAAAAAACAACAAAAAGAAAAACCTAAGATGGTAATAGGCAAATATGAAATACATTACGTAAACACAACACAGACAACAAACAATATTGACAATGTAGCGTTTTTTAATATTCTCAAAAACGTTTTTTTTTTTTCATTAGTTAGCAACTACAGACTATATATCAGTCTTTAGACTACCGAATCGACTATACAACACTACAGAATATTAGACTATATAAAACTATAGTATATATATTGTGCCGACCACAGAAAATAATATAGTCCAGACCATATACTATAGTCTACTCTATAAAATAGAATACAGACCAAACTGTAGGCTAGACATCAGACAAGACTATAGGCAAGGCTATAGTCCAGACTATAGACAATATTATAGGAAAGACTATAGGCAAGACTATAGACAAGACAACAGTCCATACTATAGACAAAGCTATAGTCCAGAATGAAGACAAGACTATAGTCCAGATTACATTACACTCTATAGACAAGACTATTGACAAAGCTATAGTTCAGACTATAGTCATGATTATAATCTAGACTATAGACCATACTATCGACAAAGCTAAAGTCCAGACTATAGACAAAACTATAGACAATACTATAGACTAGACTATAGACCAGACTACAGACCAGACTATAGACAAGACTAATTACACATAAGACTAGAAAAAGCTATACTCCAGACTATATACAAAACTATAGTTTCGACTACACAAAGCTATAGTCCAGACTACAGACAAAGCTAAGTTTAAGAACACAAGGCTATAGTCTAGACTATAGACTAGCCTACAGCCCAGACTTCAGACAAGATTATAGGCAAGGCTATAGTCCAGAATATAGACCAGATTATAGAAAAGACTATAGACAATACTACAAGCATGACTATAGATAAGACAATAGTCCATACTATAGACAAAGCTATAGTCCAGAATGAAGACATGACTATAGTCAAGACAATATTCCACTCTCTAGACAAGACTATAGACAAAGCTATACTTCAGACTATAGGCATGACTGTAATCAAGACTATAGACAATGTTATTGGCAAGACTATTGTCAAGACTATAGGCAAGACTATAGTCTGGACTATAGCTTTGTCTGAAGTCATGTCTATAGTCTGTACGATAGTCATGTCTATAGTCTGGACTATAGTCATGTCTATAGTCTGGACTATAGTCTACAACTCCTAACTATAGTCATGTCTATAGTCTGGACTATAGACAAAGCTATAGTTCAGACTATAGATAAAGCTATAGTCCAGACTATAGATAAAGCTATAGTCCAGACTATAGATAAAGCTATAGTCCAGACTATAGACATAACTATAGTCCAGACTATAGATATGACTATAGTCCAGACTATAGACATGACTATAGTCCAGACTATAGATATGACTATAGTCCAGACTATAGACATGACTATAGTCCAGACTATAGACATGACTATAGTGCAGACTATAGACATGACTACAGTCTAGAATATAGACAAAGCTATAGTACAGACTATAGACATGACTATAGTCCAGACTATAGACATGTCTGACTATAGACAAAGCTATAGTCCAGACTATAGATAAAGCTATAGTCCAGACTATAGACATAACTATAGTCCAGACTATAGATATGACTATAGTCCAGACTATAGACATAACTATAGTCCAGACTATATACATGACTATAGTCCAGATTATAAACATGACTATAGTCCAGACTATATACATGACTATAGCCCAAACTTCAGACAAAGCTATAGTCCAGACTATAGATCAGACTACAGACATGACTATAGTCCAGACTAAAGACTAGAATTTAGTTCTTTCTATAACTTCCTCTTATATTTGGCAATTTTTTTAAAGTTTACATCACTGTCAGCAAATAACTTTATATACTCAAACCCTATTGCTACGTTGCAAATTTACACACACACACTTCTAACAAACATACTCCAGGACTCGGGTAAGAAAAAATCTCAAGAAAGCAAACAAAACCGAAAAAATACAGACCCTAAAGCAACACAACCAAATTGTGTTAAAAAATTGTTTCGTGTTTGCCTTCCTTGGTTTGGGTTTCTACTTATAACTGTGTCGGATATATGGAAGTTTAAAAGTACAATTAAAACCACAAACTTCCATTGCAGAACCAACCAACCAAACACCCTCCCAATTGTATGCTATGCTTGCGTATGGGAGAGATGGTCTCTTATAGAACTGTAAATTGGTTGAGGTTTAATTAAATAAATGATAAATTTTTTGGTTTCTTCAAAAGCTCCAGCGTTTACGTTTTTCTGTAATTTTGAGTTTTTCCTTTCGTCTTAAAGAGTGTAGAGGTAGAGGAAGCGAGTAAAAATAAAAAAAAAACAGGAAGTCAAAGAGAAAATTTGATTATAAGCAGATGAGTGTTAGACATATAAGCTTGAACAAAAATTATATTTTGTGAGAAAAAGCTCAATCAGTTTCGAGGAAATTTTATTAATGTATTTTATTAAATTACTTATGAAATATTTTGAAGTCATAAGAAATTAATATGTTTTTTATTTTTCATATATATTTAACAATTTCTCATAATTTCCTCTTCTTGCAGGTCATCAACTGTGGCGATTTAGACAGTTATCCCTTATTACAATACTTGGATTTATCATTTAGCCACATAGAGCATATTGAAGATGATGCCTTGGGCCGCTTGGAAATTTTAGAGATTCTCATGTTAGATCACAATAAATTAAGCAAAGTACCCATTAGTCTACCCATTTCACTGGAGCATTTATTTTTACAAAATAATGATATAATGGAAATACCTCAACAGGCTTTTCAGGGTCTTAATAACTTAAAAACATTAGATTTGTCACACAATAAACTGCTGTATTTGCCTGATATTATGCTGCCAAAATTACAGACACTAAATCTACAATCCTCGGAAATAAGAGGTATAAGTCAGGGTATTATACACTCTTTGCCAAAGTTAAATGATCTAATGCTGGAGGATAATCCCATTAAATGTGCTGATCTCTTGGGTATAGCCGAATGGGCCAGCACCTGTCGTTTAAGGGTGGAAAAGGAGCAGGAAGGTGAGGATGAGCAGGATGAACAAGAAAATTTTGTAATTAAAATACAAGATTTAAAGAATAAATTTGAAAAAATGCATAACTTTTACGAACAATTTGGTTTAAATACTTCTACGCTGAATAACAGATTATTGAATGACTTAAAACCTCCCGCTTGTGTACAAGAGAATTCTGTGCAAAACATAGTTAAGAACCAAAATCTAGAGATTGGAGATAAAAAGAAATTCAAGTCAACATCTCTTGCCTTAAATAAACCATTGGAGGAAACAAACTTTAATCAAAATTCTATGAATTCCAGTCCGTTATTATCAACAACAACAGCAGCTACTGTCGAAAAAACTTCAAGACAACACAATAATAATCAAACAGATACAGAAAGAAGACGCAAGGCAGTTGAAAGCGTAGAAGAGCTGCAACAAAAACTTGAAGATGAAACTGCAGTAAAAACAATTACCATAGAAAATCCCATACAAACTTTGCCAGCAACAATGCAGTCAAGCATTTTAAATGAAAAACAAACCCCTAATACAACCACAAAAAGTTTTAACTCGAATGCAACCACTACAACAACTGTTGTTGCATCAACTTCAGTCATCGCTACCATTTCCAACAAACTAAAGACTGCAGGAAATGAGGGGCCAGAGGAAGAAGACATTGTTGTTAAACCTACATTTACAAACGAAATGAAAACATTTGATCACTTGACTGCAAATGCAGATGCTGTTGCCACAACAACGTCGGCAGCAGTCATACAACAACATGAAATTGCATCAATAGGAAATACTCCAACAGTAAGTTCTTCAAATATGACAGAAGTAGTTAAAGCTGTGCTAAAACATACTAAAGAAGCAGAACAACAACTTGAAGATGTGCAACATAGAACAACTTTTCGAACAAAAAAATCGAAAAAGTGGCTGAAACAAACAACCCCACTAAAAGGTGGGGATGACATAGAAATGCCACAAAACATGGAAATTTTGTTAAAGCAGGACAAAACTAAAGATATAAATGCAGCACAATTTATAAAATCGACAACATTTGCTACGCCAATAAATTCTGAAACACAAGCAACCACAATAGTCCCCCCAACACCAACATCGGCGGCACTAACAACCACAACAATGGCTTGAAGCATTCATACAAACAAAGCAGGAAAACAAACTTGTCAAGGATGCGCAGAGATGGGCTGGTGAAGGGGTGCCACAAGAAAAAGATGTAGATGTTTTAGATTTTGAAAGTACAACAAGCAAATTGGAGATAAATCTTGAACGTAACGAAAAACAACAGCATGAAATTAAAACAAAAAATGCCACTACAAAAGAGATTAAATCTTCAGCAACAATAAACCCCAAAAGTATGCAAACAAAACTAACTGACACAGTAGTTACAACAACGGCAACAACTATAAAAGCTCTACTTGAGTCCGCAACAACAAACAAAAGAATATCTGAAAAAGCATTAATTTTTTCCCCGGAACTAACAGCCAATTTAGAAAAACCCAATAAAGAGTTGAATGGATTTACACAAACCACCCACAGCATCACCACAACAACTAACTCGCATCTCTCGACTACACAAACAATGACAAAAAATTTTCCTAACAATAAAACTACTACAACAGCAACAAAATCAACAACCGACAAACCATTAAAAGAAGAGAAACATGCAGTAGAAACAACTACAAGTACTACTGCAGCAATATTAAAAACATTCAAGACAATTGAGCCAAAAACAACAGCAACAACTATCCCTACTACTCTGGTTAAAGATAAAGATTTAGCATCAAATTACAATGACAAAAATAGACAAATATCTAAAACTATAAATAAAAACAACAAGATTTTAATAGAAACTACAACAAATAGTAACATTACCAGCAGCACCATCATCACCAGCAGTACAACTACAAGTGGAAATAATAAAAACAATCAAATTGCAAAGACATTTGATATTACAACTACTAACTCAACTGCATCAGCAGCAACTACTATGGCCATCAACAACATTGTCGACCACCAGCAGCAGCAACAACAGCAACAGCACAATCCAGCTCATATCTCAGATATTGTAATGCCACATTATCATCAGTCTTTAGAAAAGGATGTCAATGTTAAATGTATGCAATCAAATTCCAATGGTAAGTAGTATTTAAAACCGACAACAATAACAATGTATCTGCTCTGAAGAATACACAACTTTATTTATAAAAAAAAAAAAAAAAATATGTATAAATTTTAGATTTATTTATACACTTGAATTTGGTTAAAAAATAACGAAAACATATAGAAAGTAAAAAACTGTTGACATACTTAAGGAAATGACCAAAGAATTTTGAGGAAAATTATAGAAAAAATCATAATACTTGAAGAATAATAATTTCAGACATAAATAAATTTAATAATAAAAAACTTTTTCTTAAAACTAGCGCTAACAAGTCAGAGTGTTATATACCCACCATAAAATCATATATCGTAAACATATACATATATGATGCTCCCCTATCCAATGAAGAACCGCGTGGAATCGAATGAATAACCACAAACTGTAAGAAGTGTTTATATGAGGTATGGTGAATTATAGACCGACCCTTATTTCTGTGAAGGGGGCCTTATATGGGCGGTAGGGTCAATTATGGAACGATCCTCATAAAATTTGCTAGACAGATCTTCGTATGTATTAAACATGTTTATGTCAAATAGCTGTACTCGAATTATGAAGCCAGTAATGAGCGCTAAAGTAATTTTTTGAAGGGAACCTTATATGGATCAATTATGGACCATTATTCATAAAATTAGGTACAGAGATTTTCGTTTACATTAAACTTTTAGTTTTAAACGATTTAAAGCAATTCTCTGAAGGGGATGTTATATATGTGGTACGGATGATTATGGATCGATCGTCATAAAATTTGATAGAGCGATTTTGGTACCTTTTCGAATTTTTTTTTAAACTGTTATTTTTAAAACAGTTATAACAGTTACAAAATTTTTCCGGGGGATGCGAAAATGTGGAACAATATTGACCTTATTGGTCCCATTGATGGTTATATTGACGAATAGGTGTTGAATGGTTAAAATATTTATAACCTACACTTCTTTAGTGGTACACTGGTTTTGTGCTGATGTTTATAACGCACAAAAATTTTGGTCATCGGCTTGGAACGGTTAAGTAATGTCATTTGGAACATGGAACATTATTGACCATATTGGTCCCATTGATGGTTATATTGCCGTGAAACAGGGTATCAACGTAAGCGAAATTGCAGACGAATAAATTTTTAAAGGTTCAAATATTTATACCCTACACTTCTTTAGTTGTATACTGGGTTTGTGCTAACGTTTATAACGCAAAAAATATTGGTCATCGGCATGGAACGGTTAAGTCATGTCCGTTCGCCCGTCCGTCCGTCAAAATTACATGAATATCACTTGTAAAAAGAAAAAAGTCCCAACTACATGAAATAACTTCCCAATTTAAAAATATGTCGAAAATTCGACATCTGGAGATATTATTCTGGACATATTATTAAATAAGTCGCTTTTAGTGAAATTCTCAAAAAAATCATCACAAATAGAGCTTTTTAAGAGGATAAATGCTATGACATTTGTTTTTCGGTTACGCCTACTTTCGAGAGGGCGGGGGGTACAAAGTTTAATACATTTCAAGTTTTAATTGCATAATAATGATTTGCAAATTAGACTGTCTACGGCCTGGCACCATGATATGTCCAACAACGGCTTCGTTTATTAAATATTTTCGAAATAGCCGAACTACGAACGGACGCAAAAATTTTCTACTCTATAATATGTTTTCCAAATAGCCGGTCTACGACCGGGCGCAAGCATTTTCTACTCTATGTTATTTGCAACAACGGCTTCTCTTAGTAAATATTTCCGAAACAGACAGTTTTCGGCCGAGAGCGCTTTAATTCAAATCCTGTTTAAATCCTTTAACTAGAAAAGAGATTGCAGAAAGTCTTCATCGCAGTCATCGATTTCAAATCGATATTAACATAATGATGGCCTTTAAACAGGTGTTTTACTCTACAACTCGATTCGAAAGCAAAAATATTTGAACTTGTCAGTTAAATACTTTGTGTTTTGAAAGCTTTTTCATCATTCGAATCGAAATACGGTATAACTAGCTCTCTTGGTGTTGATGACAACGTTTTTATAAATTCATAATATGATAGATCTGTGTAATATGCATCGGTTTTGTTTTGAAAAAAGTGGTTTTGGTACGATTATT
>NW_023994818.1:2500-45000 GCF_015586225.1 Lucilia sericata
TCTACCATTTCTTCCTGTTCTTTTTTCTTTACATCCTGATATTCTTTTTCCATTTTCTTCATACGTTTTGTATTGATTTTAATGGAATATGCCAATTGAAAGAAAGCCTCTGGATCAGCTTCTACTTTTTTGGGTAATTCTTTTTGGAAAAATTTCAACATAGCTTCCATATCCAAAGAGAGTAAAGTATCTTTACCCAATAGTAGTAAAGCCAATGCAACTTTGAATATGAATTCCATGCCTTCGCTGAGGAAAACATCCATAATACGTGATGAGATATTTAGATTTAATGAAGTTGTATAGAGAGTAAGGAACCAACTGGAAGCATACATGGTAGTTTGGAAACCCTAGAGGAGAGAAGGTGGAAGAGAAACAATGTTTATTTGTAGACTATAGACTAGACTAAAGAATAGACTATAGGCAAGACTATAGACTAAATTATAGACTAGACCATAGACTAGACTATAGACTAGACTATAGACTAGATATAAACTAGACTACAGAATAGACTATAGACTATACTATAGACTAGTCTATAGACTAGACTATAGACTAGACTATAGACTAGACTATAGACTAGACTATAGACTAGACTATAGACTAGACTATAGACTAGACTATAGACTAGTCTAGTCTATAGACTAGACTATAGACTAGACTATAGACTAGACTATAGACTAGACTATAGACTAGACTATAGACTAGACTATAGACTAGACTATAGACTAGACTATAGACTAGACTATAGACTAGACTATAGACTAGACTATAGACTAGACTATAGACTAGACTATAGACTAGACTATAGACTAGACTATAGACTAGACTATAGACTAGACTATAGACTAGACTATAGACTAGACTATAGACTAGACTATAGACTAGACTATAGACTAGACTATAGACTAGACTATAGACTAGACTATAGACTAGACTATAGACTAGACCATAGACTAGACTATAGACTGGACTATAGACTAGAATATAGAATAGACTATAGACTAGACTATTGACTAGACTAACAAAGTTCAAGAATCTAAACTCTTCAAATTATAATCTTATCTTCTCCACCTAACCTACCTGTTGTTGGAAGTGTATATGCATTTCTGGTATCTGTTCGAGCACCAAATTTTCCAATTGATACATGCACAAACCCAGTTCCGACATCGATGGCTTAAACATATCACGCATACGATGCTGTTGCATTATTTGAACCAAAACAGCAAAAGCCTCTTCCTCGGGCATTTGCATGAGTAGAAGACCAACAATAAAACCCGAACCCTGGCAATAGCCGACCTCACGATCATGTAAAGAATAGGCTTTGATAACATTAAATAAAGCCTCTTGACCGGGGCCATCTTTTTCCTTAAAGAAATCCACCTCGGGATAAGTACGGGCGATATCACGTCGTATCACCTTTTCACAAGCCGAGGTGGCCTTAATATATTCGGCATATTGTTTTTTATCAGCATCATTAGCACGCAAAGCTGTTGCCAAACAATGGCTCTGAAATCAAGAAATGTAAACAAATTAAAATCGTTAATTTAAAGACCTTTTAAAATCAAGAACTCACCTAAAATGATGTGGTATACCACGTCGTACTAGTTCTCTGACACAGGGATTTTTACGTTTTAAAGCTCCCTCCCAATCATTTAATATGGTGGCCCAAGTGGTCCAGATGTCCTCCTCGGCCACGGAATTGCCATCTGTTTTTTATTAAAATAAAAGTTATTATTAAAAGAGTTTCTTATCGTTAAAATTTATTTTACTAAAACTCACTTGATGTTATACTTATTTGACTAGTATCGGAATTTTTACGACTGTGTGTGGAATGCAATGAGTTTAGGGATTTTGCATCACTTTCAATCAGCTTATTGGCTGCCTCTAATTTTGCTAATAAATCCATTTCGGAGGTGGGTAAATTCTCTTCAGCTGTAGCACATTTAACATCCATTTTTTTACTGCTACTACTAATAGTTTCCTGTGTATTATTGGCTGTTGGTAGCGCTGGCAGTTGTAAGGGTCATTGCCAATATATTTCCTTTATTAGTTATTTTTAAATTTTGTAATTTTTGGGAAAATATTTCTGTTTGTGAATTACTTTTCTTTTTATATTGAAGAAAACAAATTTGTTTTTATTTTCTTCTTAAGATATTTTCCCCCAAAAAATATTGTTTTTATTTCCTGGTTTGGAATTTAATAATAATTTAACATGATCCCCTGTGTTTTTCGTTGGTTTGTATTGTTTTCAGGAAATAATTTTTTATTGTAAAAGAGTTTTTAAGCTGGAAAATAAAAAGAAAATTGCCATGAAAATTTATTAAATTAATTATGAGTTTGTTAAAAGTTGAGTGTAATTGAAGGTGGCTTATCAATTTTAAAAACTAAATGTAAAGTTTAATTTGAAGTCTAGTCTATAGTCTAGTCTATAGTCTAGTCTATAGTCTAGTCTATAGTCTAGTTTATAGTCTAGTCTATAGTCTAGTCTATAGTCTAGTCTATAGTCTAGTCTATAGTCTAGTCTATAGTCTAGTCTATAGTCTAGTCTATAGTCTAGTCTATAGTCTAGTCTAAGTCTAGTCTATAGTCTAGTCTATAGTCTAGTCTATAGTCTAGTCTATAGTCTAGTCTATAGTCTAGTCTTATAGTCTAGTCTATAGTCTAGTCTATAGTCTAGTCTAGTCTAGTCTATAGTCTAGTCTATAGTCTAGTCTAGTCTAGTTTTCCTATAGTCTATAGTCTAGTCTATAGTCTAGTCTATAGTCTAGTCTATAGTCTAGTCTATAGTTAGTCTAGTCTAGTCTATAGTCTAGTCTATAGTCTAGTCTATAGTCTATCTATAGTCTAGTCTATAGTTAGTCTATAGTCTAGTCTATAGTCTAGTCTATAGTCTAGTCTATAGTCTAGTCTATAGTCTAGTCTCTAGTCTAGTCATAGTCTAGTATAGTCTAGTCTATAGTCTAGTCTATAGTTAGTCTATAGTCTAGTCTATAGTCTAGTCTATAGTCTAGTCTATAGTCTAGTCTATAGTCTAGTTATAGTCTAGTCTATAGTCTAGTCTATAGTCTAGTCTATAGTCTAGTCTATAGTCTAGTCTAGTCTAGTCTATAGTCTAGTCTATAGTAGTCTATAGTCTAGTCTATAGTCTAGTCTATAGTCTAGTCTATAGTCTAGTCTATAGTCTAGTCTATAGTCTAGTCTATAGTCTAGTCTATAGTCTAGTCTATAGTCTAGTCTATAGTCTAGTCTATAGTCTAGTCTATAGTCTAGTCTATAGTCTAGTCTATAGTCTAGTCTATAGTCTAGTCTATAGTCTAGTCTATAGTCTAGTCTATAGTCTAGTCTATAGTCTAGTCTATAGTCTAGTCTATAGTCTAGTCTATAGTCTAGTCTATAGTCTAGTCTATAGTCTAGTCTATAGTCTAGTCTATAGTCTAGTCTATAGTCTAGTCTATAGTCTAGTCTATAGTCTAGTCTATAGTCTAGTCTATAGTCTAGTCTATAGTCTAGTCTATAGTCTAGTCTAGTAGGTCTAGTCTATAGTCTATAGTCTATAGTCTAGTCTATAGTCTAGTCTATAGTCTCGTCTATAGTCTAGTCTATACTCTAGTCTATAGTCTAGTTCTATAGTCTAGTCTTTCTAGTCTAGTCTATAGTCTAGTCTATAGTCTAGTCTTTAGTCTAGTCTATAGTCTAGTCTATAGTCTAGTCTCTAGGTCTAGTCTATAGTTAGTCTATAGTTTAGTCTATAGTCTAGTCTATAGTCTCGTCTATCGTCTAGTATATAGTCTAGTCTATAGTCTAGTCTATAGTCTAGTCTATAGTCTAGTCTATAGTCTAGTCTATAGTCTAGTCTATAGTCTAGTCTATAGTCTAGTCTATAGTCTAGTCTATAGTCTAGTCTATAGTCTAGTCTATAGTCTAGTCTATAGTCTAGTCTATAGTTAGTCTATAGTCTAGTCTAACTGGGGAATAATTTTCTCCCTAGTTGTTATCAAAACCAGTAGTATTCACTAACCATTACCAAATTGTTGACATCTGATTTGTCATTCTAAGTTTTACATCAATAATCCGTATCTTCTAAGGTAGTCTAAAACGTCAAATTGTAGTCATTAAATTCTAAACTTTTGACTCTTAATATAATCAATTTATCGGAAATATAAAAGAGAATCGGTTCTCTAGTTAAAGTTTTAATACCAAGAGCAGATTTAAATTAAACCAACAAAAACGTCTTTACTATACGAACTCTCCTGAGCGAGTGAAGTTTTCAATCCTTAATATAAACAAAATTCTAAGCAAACTGCATTGACAACTTTCTTTACTCTTAAAGTATGAGAAACACACAAAACAACTAAATTGTTAATGACCTAAATTTTGCGGTTAAATAAACAAAACACTTATTTACAAAAAAAAGCCGCCGGTCTAAACAAAAAAAGATGAGCCCCCAATTGTTTATATCAAAAAAAAAAAAAAAGTAATTGGTCTTTTTTTGTCTTTATCCCACCAAACAAAACACTAATAATGCACAAAAATAAAAGACAGTTTAAAGAGCATAAATAACAATAATAAAATAAAAAACGCTTTTGGCATTAATATTTAATTGTGTTGTATTTTGAACAAAAATAACCTTGGCCAACAAAACAATAAAAAAATAGTTAACATTTTGGAACTAAAACAAAATATATAAATATAAACAAAAAAACAAATGAAGGAATGACATAAAAAAGGGAAATAGGAAAATTACTTTTTATAAAAATAATAATTGATAAACGAAAGGATAACACGACAAAAAAGGACAAATTAATGTAGGTCAAGTTTATTAATAATAACGATTTTTATCAACTAATGTTTTTAGGTTAACGGCTGACAAACAGAAACTAATAAACAAAATACTACTACATAGGCTGTTGTCTATTTAATTGTTTAATGATTTCTTATATGTGTTATACAAAAAAAAACAAACCATCTAATAAATCATTTTTAAACGTCAACGTCATATACTTAATAGTTATTTATCATTTTCCATGATTCACTTTCTCCAAACGTCATTAATTCTGTAATTTCCAATCACTCACTGTACATGCAGACATTTAATTTTAAAGAAAAAATGTTTTGAAAATTTCATTAAATGATTATTTATCTAAATTACCCAACCTAACTAATTTACTACATATTAAAATTTTGTGTTTTTTTAAGTAAATTAAAAAGTTTAGACACTTATTAATTTTTTTGTTTTAATATTGCTTAAGGCGTAAAGCCTCTTGGGGAATAGGAAAGTAACTTCTTTGGCGTCGTAGTTTTTCTGTAATTTCTCTAATGTCTGTTTAACTACTAAAGTATAATTAGTCTTATTTTTTTAAATAAATAAAAATGAAAAATATATAAAATAAATAACAATGTGGGCAGTGAATTGATACACTGCAAAAAAGGAATTTTCTATTGTAAACAAATAGGGAATGATTTAATAATATTCTCTTAAATGTATTTACAAAATTTAGTTAATACATAAGACGGTATTTTGGCTTAAGGGAAAAGGAGTGGAACAGCAAGGCGATGGCGAAAGGGAAGGAGAAGGAGGGGGTAGAGAGGATGGGGAGAACAAGATGGGGAAGCCACGGAACGGCGAAAAACAAGGGAGGAGGGCAGAGAACAAGAAGCGGGATCAGAGGCGGGCGAAAGAACGGCGGCTAAGAGCGGGGAGGAAGCAGGGAAGAGCGATGCGGAAGGCAGGCAGCGAGCGAGCGAGCGAGCGAGCGAGCCGAGCGAGCTAGCGAGCTAGCGAGCGACGGGTCGAGCGAGCGAGCCGATCGAGCAGCAGCGAGCGTAGCGATGCGAGCGAGCGAGCGAGCGAGCGAGCGAGCGAGCGAGCGAGGAGCGAGCGAGCGAGCGAGCGAGCAGGAGCGAGCGAGCGAGCGAGCGAGCGAGCGAGAGAGCGAGCGAGCGAGCGAGCGAGCGAGCGAGCGAGCGAGCGAGCGAGCGAGCCGAGCGAGCGAGCGAGGCGGAGCGAGCGAGCGAGCGAGCGAGCGAGCTAGCGGCTAGCGAGCGAGCGCAAAGAAACGAAACGAAACGACGAGCGAGCGAGCGAGCGAGAGCGAGCGAGCGAGCGAGCGAGCGAGCGAGCGAGCGAGCGAGCGAGCGAGCGAGCGAGCGAGCAGCAGCGAGGCTAGCAGCGAGCGAGCGAGCGAGAGCGAGCGACGAGCGAGCGACCGAGCGAGAGCGAGAGCGAGCGAGCGAGCGAGCGAGCGAGAGCGAGCGAGCGAGCGAGCGAGCGAGCGAGCGAGCGAGCGAGCGAGGCGAGCAGCGAGCGAGCGAGCGAGCGAGCGAGCGAGCGAGCGAGCGAGCGAGCTAGCGAGCGAGGAGCGAGCGAGCAGCGAGCGAGCGAGCGAGCGAGCGAGCGAGCGAGCAGCGAGCGAGCTAGCGAGCGAGCGAGCAGCGAGCGAGCGAGCGAGCGATCGAGCGAGCGAGCGAGCGAGAGAGCGAGCGATCGAGCGAGCGAGCTATCGATCTAGCTATCTATCGAGAGCTATAGCTATCTAGCGAGCTAGCTATCTAAGTCTATCATCTAGATCTATCTATCGATATCTATCGATCAGATATCTATCCTATCTAGTATCTCTCTATCTATCTATCTAGTCTATCTATTCTATTATCTATCTAGCTATATCTATCTATACTATTCATGGGAATTCTTTCCCCTTACTTACTCCCTATTTTGTTAAGTGTTGTATTGCAGATAAAAGAAATATAATAGAAATATTTCCTTAAATCTCACACAAACGCAATTATTTATTTCTCGCATATTTGTTTAAATAAATAAATACTAAAAAACACAATACATTAAAAACAAGAGAGTTCGTTATCATAAATAATAATTTCTACCAAAAAAAACCTAAACAACCACCTAATAATAATTATAGTTTAATAACCAGAAGCGGCCTTTTCCTTTTTTAAACTTAAAATGCGCAAAAAATAAATCAATTTAAAGTTAAAATATTATTAAAACTGCTGCCCTTTGTCAGTTACAAAATGTCATTCATATTTTTAATCACAGTATTTATATATTACAAAGTTTCATGGAAATGTTAATATCTAGTAAATCTTTTTATAAAACATTATTTATTGCCAATTGCAGTGTTTGTAGGTTTGTTATTTTTAAAACACAATATTCAAATTTAATTGTCGATATGACTAAATAAACAAACTGTGATAAGATTTCTTGAATAAAAAAACCTTAAATTTGCAGTCGTTTTTAACACTTGAAATACTCAAAAAATTCTTATCTTAAGATAGTAATATTTGCAATAAACTATTCAAAAACTACATATAAGGCGATATCTCTATTTGTCTTTTTTTCTGGACGCTCTTAAAATTCTTTAGTTTTTTCTCAATGGAGTTTATCAGTTTGGCAATTTAAAAGCTTTTATGAAATACATACTCTTCCCAATACACAGTATTTTTACTGCAGTTTTATATTTCTTTATTCATAATTTTTGTAGCCCACTGTATATTTAAATATATGCAATTATATGGCAGACAAAAGCTAAGTATAAAAAAATTCATTGAAAAGTTTAAAAAATAAAAAATACGTAATACAAGTGCAAGTATAAACAATAATAAATGCTTTATTAGTAATAAAACTTGACATTTATTAATATTTGAATACTATATTGTTATACTTTTTAAACGCATTTAAAAGATTTAATTAATTATTAACATTAACCCAAGATCATAATTGAAAATTTTCTTAACCATTTTGTTTTTAATAAGTTATTCTTAAAAAGGATCTCGTTAGGTCTAGAAAATGACAACAGTTTTTCTTGAATGATTAAATTTTTTCGGTGCAAAATTTATGTTTCTTTAAAACCAGATATGAGTCATAATATTATTTGTCAAATTTCCACTTAATAATAATATTTTGGAAGTTTTATAACAATTTAATTACGAAAAAAATATCCCAGCAAAAACTTTCGTTACCCAGTAATGGGTTAAAATACTAAAATGTTAAGCAATTATATTAACATGGTGATGACATAGGTGACAAGTATTTACCACGCTCGCTTACAAATAGTAAATTAAATAAGTACTTACCACTATCGATTGCTAATAAGGATATAATTTTCACATAAATATTTTGTTTTATCCATTTAAGTAAAATTCAAGACAAAAAAGTAAGTACTATTTATAAGTCATTAGTAAACTCCTTCTAAGTAATGCAGACGGTATGTGGTAGCATTTAAAAAGTAAATTTTTGGATAAGTACAAGTTTCTACCATGTTTTTGCTGGGACATCATCACTATCATCATTAATGCGTTTTTAGTTTTGATTTTTAAATGTCAAAATATGTAAATAAGCAGAAAAATATCAACAATAAACATATACAAGTTTTGTGTTATACTAAAACAATAATAAAACAGTTAATGTTAAAATTATTCGTACAAAAAACACTATTGTGAATGTATTATAAAAAACCCCAACTAATATGGCAAAAACATAAATTTTTTTAAAAATACTTATAGAAATTGTTCTAATTATAAAATTAACACGAAAATTCTACCTGTCAGAAACTTCGAAATAATGAACAATATTTAGTCAACTACGGGGACGAATGGGTTAAAAATACATATCATAACTTTTTATATAAATCTTATTAATTTCTTATACAGAACTGTTCGAAACCTTATTATTAACAAATTATATTGAATAACTTTAATGTATGTTCAATTTTAAGTTTCACTATATTAATATGCAATATAACCACAAGAAATGCAAGCTGCTAGCAAAAGAAAAAACTATAGCAACACTTTTTTTTAAATTTATGACTTGTTTAAAAGACGAGGTTAATATAAACTACAATGAAAAAGTTTTTGGCAACGAAATATCTACCAAATATAAAAAAGAGACCTCAACTCAATGTACTTATTACAAATGCCGCCACATCATAAAGTTCTTAACAGAAAGTTACGGATGGATGAGTCAAAACAATTAAGTTCAAGTAATATTTATTAACAAAAATAATGAAAGTTGGGAACAAGTATGTAGTGTATTTAATTACAAATTTAAAAGTTGGCAAAAAGGGAACAAGAGAGAGACCCGCTCTCTTTCTTAAACAAATCACAATAAGAGATTTTATTGAACAGTGTGGTCTACTTTCTATTGATATAAACAGCTGCAGGTAGAAAAGATATTTATTTGTCAATGACACATTAAATAATTTACTAAAATATGTGAACATTTTAAAATATATTTCTAATACCTTTCATATTTATGTGTTTAAATATAGATTTTTATATATCGGGGAAGCTTTATATGATTTACGACATCTTTTTTGGCTTTTTATTAATTAATATTTATGAATATAAACTTTATTAAAAAAGAAAATATTTTAGGGTTAAAAATTTTGTTCTATTTTCAAAACATATTTATATTTCAAGATATTCTATTAAAAGCACAATGTTCATAACTGGAATGAATGACAGATGGATAGATAGATAGATAAGATAGGATAGATAGATAGATAGATAGATAGATAGATAGATAGATAGATAGATAGATAGATGATAGATAGATAGATAGATAGATAGATAGATAGATATATATATAGATAGATAGATAGATAGATAGATAGATAGATCGATCGCTCGCTCTCCTCGCTCGCTGCTCGCTCGCTCGCTAGCTCGCTCGCTCGCTCGCTCGCCTCGCTCGCTCGCTCGCTCTCTCTCGCTCTCTCTCTCGCTCGCTCGCTCGCTCGCTCGCTCGCTCTCGCTCGCTCGCTCGCTCTCGCTCGCCCTCGCTCGCTCGCTCGCTCGCTCGCTCGCTCGCTCGCTCGCTCGCTCGCTCGCTCTCGCTCGGTCGCTCGCTCGCTCGCTCGCTCCTCGCTCGCTCGTCGCTCGCTCTCTCGCTCGCTCGCTCGCTCGCTCGCTCGCTCGCTCGCTCGCTCGCTCGCTCGCTCGCTCGCTCGCTCGCTGCTCGCTCGCCGCTCGCTCTCGCTCGCTCTCGCTCGCTCGCTCGCTCGCTCGCTGCTCGCTCGCTCGCTCGCTAGCTCGCTCGCTCGCTCGCTCCTCGCTCGCTCGCTCGCTCGCTCGCTCGCTCGCTCGCTCGCTCGCTCGCTCGCTCGCTCGCTCGCTCGCTCTCGCTCGCTCGCTCGCTCGCTCGCTCGCTCGCTCGCTCGCTCGCTCGCTCGCTCGCTCGCTCGCTCGCTCGCTCGCTCGCTCGCTCGCTCGCTCGCTCGCTCGCTCGCTCGCTCGCTCGCTCCTCGCTCGCTCGCTCGCTCGCTCGCTCGCTCCTCGCTCGCTCGCTCGCTCGCTCGCTCGCTCGCTCGCTCGCTCGCTCGCTCGCTCGCTCGCTCTCGCTCGCTCGCTTGCTCGCTTGCTCGCTTGCTTCCTTGCTTCCCGCTTGCTTGCTTGCTTGCTTGCTTGCTTGCTTGCTTGCTTGCTTGCTTGCCCCCTCGCTCCTCCCCGGCCTTCCTCCTGCCTCTTGCCTTGCTCCTTTTTGCTTCTTCCCCATGTCATTTTCTTCTTTATAAAAATCAATATAAACTAAATCGCTAAAATATTTTTTAAACGCCAAAATAACCGCTTTTGATCGCAAATACTAATCTCTCGAGAGCGAGCACAACAACAAATAATAAAGGTAAATAAAGGTAAAAACAAAAAATAAATAACAATAACAATAATAAACAAACAACAAAAACAAATCAAAAATGTTAAAGCTTTACGTTTGTAGTTTGAACTCAGTTTGTAATCAGCTGGCCAGTGTAGAGGAGGTAGTAATAATAATAAAAAAAATATTGAAATCAAAAAAACGCACCAACAAACAAACACGCACCAGATTAGAAAGTGCACCTGTTTATAACGAAAAACAAAAATCAAACATAAAAAGCATAATAATAACAGAAAAAATCAACAATTATAAATAACTTCCTTAACCATCTATTGGTAACACATTTCAATTCTGCACATAAACGTTATCTATGGTTAAGGTTCGAATATTTCAAATCGACCACTGGCAAGAATATGCGAGTTACCCGGGTATTTTTTGATGATAAAGAAAGACGTTGACTATGTTCGTATATTACTGATAAATTAAAAAAAAAAGAAAAACATATAAAGAGAAAAACGAAATCGTCAATTTTATTGCAAAACGATTTAGACTTTGAAAAATTCTATATATTCCAACTGATAACAAAAGAAAATATAAATATTTATACGTTGAACTACAGAAAAAGGTAAGATATGTTTGTATCAATGGAAAAATATTGAACGACTTGTTGATTATACTACAATATTAATTTCGAAATGTTTTTTTCTTTAAATTTAAACAAAGACTGCATTACTAAATTAACGCTGTTTTGTGTGAGTAATTTTTTTAAATAAGATTTGTTAAATTTTTTATACAAAATCCAGTTTGTTTGTGTTAAAATACAAATTAAAATAAATGCAAATATGAAGTCATTCATTATTTAATTTTGTTAACGACCTTTGAAACAAAATCTTGTGTCGTCTCATCACAAAAGACAAGTTACACTTTTACGGTATAAGAAAACAGAGTGTAAAAAAGCTGCTCTCAAATGAAAAAAGTAAACGTCAAAAGAGATTTATGACAGTTAACAAAATATTTTGAGTTTGTTTGAAAATTTTAGACAAATTTTGTTTAGTTTATCAGTTAAAGTTTTAGGTATTTTTAAAGTAATTTTGACATACCGAACCCCTAACTATTCCAAAGCGGAACAAAGTATAGCATCAAGTAGTTACTATAACTAACTAACTAACTAACTACTAACTAACTAACTAACTACTAACTAACTAACTAACTAACTACTAACTAACTAACTAACTAACTAACTAACTAACTAACTAACTAACTACTAACTAACTAACTACTAACTACTAACTAACTAACTACTAACTAACTAACTAACTAACTACTAACTAACTAACTAACTAACTAACTAACTAACTAACTAACTAACTAACTAACTAACTAACTAACTAACTAACTAACTAACTAACTACTAACTAACTAACTAACTAACTAACTAACTAACTAACTAACTACTAACTAACTAACTAACTAACTAACTAACTAACTAACTAACTACTAACTAACTAACTAACTAACTAACTAACTAACTAACTAACTAACTAACTAACTAACTAACTAACTAACTAACTAACTAACTAACTAACTAACTAACTAACTAACTAACTAACTAACTAACTAACTAACTAACTAACTAACTAACTAACTAACTAACTAACTAACTAACTAACTAACTAACACTAACTAACTAACTAACTAACTAACTAACTAACTAACTAACTAACTAACTAACTAACTAACTAACTAACTAACTAACTAACTAACTAACTAACTAACTAACTAACTAACTACTACTAACTAACTAACTAACTAACTAACTAACTAACTAACTAACTAACTAACTAACTAACGAACTAACTAACTAACTACTAACTAACTAACTAACTACTAACTAACTAACTAACTACTAACTAACTAACTACTACTAACTACTAACTAACTAACTAACTAACTAACTAACTAACTAACTACTACTAACTAACTAACTAACTAACTAACTAACTAACTAACTAACTAACTAACTAACTAACTAACTACTAACTAACTAACGAACTAACTAACTAACTAACTAACTAACTAACTAACTAACTAACTAACTAACTAACTAACTAACTAACTAACTAACTAACTAACTACTAACTAACTAACTAACTAACTAACTAACTAACTAACTAACTAACTAACTAACTACTAACTAACTAACTAACTAACTAACTAACTAACTAACTAACTAACTAACTAACTACTAACTACTAACTAACTAACTAACTAACTAACTAACTAACTAACTACCTAACTAACTAACTAACTAACTAACTACTAACTAACTAACTAACTAACTAACTAACTAACTAACTAACTAACTAACTAACTAACTACTAACTAACTAACTAACTAACTAACTAACTAACTACTAACTAACTAACTAACTAACTAACTACTAACTAACTAACTAACTAACTAACTAACTAACTACTAACTAACTAACTAACTAACTAACTACTAACTAACTAACTAACTAACTAACTAACTACTAACTAACTAACTAACTAACTAACTAACTAACTAACTAACTAACTAACTAACTACTACTAACTAACTAACTAACTACTAACTAACTAACTAACTAACTAACTAACTAACTAACTAACTAACTAACTAACTAACTAACTAACTAACTAACTAACTAACTAACTAACTACTAACTAACTACTAACTAACTAACTAACCTAACTAACTAACTAACTAACTAACTAACTAACTAACTAACTAACTAACTAACTAACTAACTAACTAACTAACTAACTAACTAACTAACTAACTAACTAACTAACTAACTAACTAACTAACTAACTACTAACTAACTAACTACTAACTAACTAACTACTAACTAACTACTAACTAACTAACTAACTAACTAACTAACTAACTAACTAACTAACTAACTAACTAACTAACTAACTAACTACTAACTAACTAACTAACTACTACTAACTAACTAACTAACTAACTAACTAACTAACTAACTACTAACTAACTAACTAACTAACTAACTAACTAACTAACTAACTAACTAACTAACTAACTACTAACTAACTAACCTAAGCTACTAACTAACTAACTAAACTAACAACTAACTACTAACTAACTAACTAACTACTAACTACTAACTAACTAACTAACTAACTAACTAACTAACTAACTAACTAACTAATACTAACTAACTAACTAACTAACTAACTAACTAACTAACTAACCTACTAACTAACTAACTACTAACTAACTACTACTAACTAACTACTAACTAACTAACTACTAACTACTAACTAACTAACTAACTAACTAACTAACTACTAACTAACTAACTAACTAACTAACTAACTAACTACACTACTAACTAACTAACTAACATAACTAACTAACTAACTAAATACTAACTACTAACTAACTAACTACCTAACTACTAACTACTAAACTACTACTAACTAACTACTAACTAACTAACTAACTAACTACTAACTAACTACTAACTAACTAACTAACTAACTAACTAACTAACTAACTAACTAACTAACTAACTAACTAACTACTAACTACTACTAACTAACTAACTACTACTAACTAACTAACTAACTAACTACTAACTAACTAACTAACTAACTAACTAACTAACTAACTAACTAACTAACTAACTCTAACTAACTAACTAACTACTAACTAACTAACTAACTACTAACTAACTACTAACTAACTAACCAAACTAACTACTAACTAACTAACTAACTACTAACTAACTAACTGACTAACTAACTAACTAACTAACTAACTACTACTAACTAACTAACTACACTAACTAACTAACTAACTAACTAACTACTAACTAACTAACTAACTAACTAACTAACTAACTACTACTAACTAACTAACTACTAACTACCTAACTAACTGACTAACTAACTAACTAACTAACTAACTAACAGCACTTTCCGACCTTTGACCGCACCATTTCGAGAACTTTTTCAATTTATACAGTCAATTATACAGTTGAGACAAACGAAATGTTTAAGAATTGTTGCAACATTTGATATCAATGAACCCAAAACAATTCGTAGCTATCTAGGGAGCCTCTCTTCTATACAACAAACAATAAATATTTCAAAATGATTAAAATCATACAACTCTACTTAACCGAAAACGATCCTATCAATTTTGTAGCGTATAAATATCAAGGGCAAAAATACAACTATTAAACTTTTATTGGCAAAAAAAAAATATAAAATAGTAGAGAAAAACCTAAAACAAATCAACTGATATAACCACTAGTAAAGAGAACCCAAAAGAATAAATAATAAAATAATTCACTGATAAAAGTTTCAATTTATTTTTGTATCAATTTTAGTTAGAAATGAACCTTTGACAGTTACGGAAGAACTGAACTAAAAAAGCGAGAAATCCAGTGCAATTGGGCTAAATCGAGAAAGAACAAAAAGCAAAACAAAGGGAGTCCGTAAAGTGAAATCAAGACAACTTTAAACAATAACAAAAACAAATATATTTTGGCGTCGTCATTTCTATAGATAAATATACAAATATTATAATATTACGAATTAGTAAGTACAATAACAATAAAAACAAAAACAAAACAATTGCATATATTTGCCAATAGTAATAAAAAGAAAACAAATGTAATCGTTCAATACCAATATTGTTTTCCGATTTCTGTTTCAATTTAGATTATTTACGAAAACAAAACAACAAATCCCCAATACAATGACAGCGGCCGAAACATATGGAAATGCAAATTTCAACTCGAATATAACAACAAATAATCACAACAGTCTGCCAGCGACTATACAGGGAAACTCTTCAAGTCCTAGTGATACCCCCATAGAATTAACCGAAAATTTCTATATTAATAATAGCAACAAAAAAAGACACAATTTAAAAATACAAGTGCAACTAAATGGCAGTGGCATTTTCTTGAGAAGAGAAACTGAGGATCATGATCAAATTACTGAACAATTAATACGTCTAGAAGATATAGTGGGCAGTCATTGTGGTGGTAAATTAAAAAGGCGCGCCCGAGGAGGCTTAAGTTCTTGCAAACGTCTTAGTGAAGACGAAGAGCAACATCATAGTGAAAATTCAACGGCAAGGGAGCAAAAAGATATATCAGCCTATTTGTATATTTATGCCTATTTGAGGAAAGACAAGCCCTTGAGGCGCATGAGAACTGTGAGAATACTACGTTTTCGTTCATTTCTAAAATACGAGGAAAATTTAAAATCTGCCGAACGTTGGCGTGATGCCATTAAATTTAATAAAAGTTTAGAGGAACACGGTGCTGTAATGGAACCCAAACCTTTGTTGATATTATTAAATCCCAAATCAGGCAAGGGCAAGGGAAGGGTAATGTTTCAAAAGCAAATGGCTCCGGTGCTAAAGGAAGCTGAGACACAATATGAATTAGTGGTGACCACACATGCCAATTTTGCCCGAGAATTTGTGAAACAACGCAAAGATTTAGCTCAAAAATATTCCGGCATTGTGGTGGCCTCAGGAGATGGTTTACTATTTGAGGTTATAAACGGTATAATGGAGAGAACCGATTGGCGGGTTTTAACGCGACAATTACCACTAGGCATTATACCTTGTGGTTCTGGCAATGGTTTGGCCAAGAGTATAGCTTATCTCTACAATGAACCCTATGAACCTAAACCTATTGTAAATGCTACCTTGACTTGTGTTTCGGGCAAATGGGCTCCATTAGATGTGGTAAGAGTGGAACTTAAGAAACAAGATAATCTTTCAGAAATGTATTCTTTCCTCTCCATTGGCTGGGGCATAATAGCTGATATTGATATAGAAAGTGAAAAATTAAGATCTATTGGAGCGCCTCGATTTACCTTATGGTCCATACATCGTTTAGTGCGTTTGAGAACCTATAAGGGGAAGGTTTCTTATTTACCCTGGCGTAAACCTGAAAATACTTTAGTGGTGGAAATGAGCAATGAAAAGCAAACTAACGGAGGTAAGCCGTCTATATTAAGACGTTTTAAAGATGCTCAGGATGATGAAGCGGAAGAGTTTGTCGATGCTGTGGGAGATGATATTGACCTAGAAGACGATGAGTTTGCGGATATTATAAGTTATAGAACAAACATAGACAGTTGGCATTCGGCGGTGTCACGTAGAACTGCTTATTATTCTATAGCGGGTCAAAGTATTCGCTCAAATCGCAGTGTTACCAATAGTATTTTCAGTAAAATTGAACAAGCTAATGCAGAGTTTAATACTCGCGCTCTCCAATCCAGTATACCTCCTCTGGATTCCCCTTTACCCGAGGAATGGCACTCGGAACAGGGAGAATTTGTTTTAGTGCAGGCAGCTTATACCACACACTTAGCTACCGATTGTCTCTTTGCTCCCGACTCCAAATTAAACGATGGCATTATCTATTTAGTTATCATACGAGCTGGTATTGCACGATCCCAACTTATGCAATTTTTATTGAATATGAGTTCGGGTTCTCATTTATCCGAAGCACCCACTACTCATATACAAGTTATACCAGTGACAGCATTTCGTATAGAACCAGAAGATGATGAAGGTATTATAACAGTAGATGGTGAGCGTGTAGGTTATGGCGTCATACAAGCTGAAATATTTCCGGGTCTAATGAAAGTTATGGTTCCAAATGTACCGAAAGAGTGATGAGGGGTGTTTTTGATTCTTAGATTTAAAATGTTAATATTTTAATTGTAAGATTTTACTTTTAAGTGTAAGTTAAATATGTTTTTATATCTCAAAAGAAAATTATGGTTGTTTTAATAAATGAAAAAGAAAGAAATACAAAAGAATAATATTTTTTAAATAAATTTTGTGAATAGTGAAATAGATTAAAGAATCCGGGAATTTATAAGTAGAGGTTTTTCTATTAGAAGTTATAAATAGCATAATGGAAAGACCGAATTGTCACTCCAATACTAGTGGTTCCAGTAATGGTTTGGCTAAGAGCATATCTTAAATTTTATTGACTCTATGAACATCTTTGCATTTATATGCAACTGCCGCTACCTCTCTCATTGTGTTTATACACTAATAACTTAATTTCAAATAATATATACACAATTTTAACAAAAATAAAAAAAATATAAAATATTTTAAAATAATAAACTAACTAGAAATTTGTAAAACTATTACCTATCAACGTGCGTGTATTGCAAAAATTAGCATAAACAAAAAAATAATTATCTAATTTTGCGTGTTGTTAAACAATTTAAGAGAATATTCACAACTCCTGTTTAAGGGATAATTATAGATATACATATTATTCTTTTTATTTTTACTTTTTTTTATTGCATAATAAATTTTTGTGCAAAAAAGTTATAAAATGTTTAATTTGGTCATTTACTGTTTGGGTGGTAATAATAAACTTTTTTTTTCTCATTCGAATACAATGTTGATAGCATTTATTATATTGGTGATATTATTTTTTGTTGTTATTGTTTAATAATTTAAAGATTTTTCTTTTACCTCTTCCCGATTAGATTAATTGAAATCAAATTGATTTTAGTTGTTTTAATTAAATTTGTTTTGTGTGTTTTTTTTTTTTTTTGTTCAATCAATGAGAATTTTTCAATTATTGTTTTGCTTATTAATTTATTTAGTTGTTTATATTAATACAATTACGTTTCATTACTGTAGTAAACTATTTTAAAGTCTCTAACTTGCTCGTTAATTGTACGAAAACAATGATCAATATTTTATTTAGCTCCCTAAAATAGGCAATACTAGTACTATAATATTCTATATGTGTTTATTGTAGTTAACCCTAGAATACCAACCGTTATTCTAGGGTTAACGTTAAATTGGATTGTTAGATTGGATGATCGAAATATCAAATATCGTTAAGTTTTATAAAAAAAATCTATATATTTTACCGAAATTTTGAACTTTTTAGTAAAATTTTTATACCTACATATTTAGTTTTAGCGAAATATTTAGTGTTATTTTAAAAATTTTAGATTTTTAGTGAATTTGTCAATTAATAGTGAAACTGCGGGATATCAATAAAACTTTCAGTCAAATTTAAAATTTTAAGAAAATTTCGACTTTTAATGAAATTTTGAAGATTTAGTGATATTCAAAATTTAACTGAAATTTTTAATTTTTTGTGAAATTTTTAATTTTTTGTGAAATTTTAATTTTTTTGTGAAATTTTGAATTTGTAGTAAAATTTTGAATTTTTAATAAAATTTAGAAAATCTGAAAAAATTTTTGAATTTTTAGTAAATATTCTAACTTTAAGTGAAATTTAAAAATTTTTTATTGAAATGAAGAATTTTTATTAAAAATTTAAAAATTCTTAGTGAAATTTCGAATTTTAAGTAAAAATTTTAAATTTAGACTAAACTATAGACTAGACTATTGGCTAGAATTCAGACTAGACTATAGACTAGACTATAGACTAGACTATAGACTAGACTATAGACTAGACTATAGACTAGACTATAGACTAGACTATAGACTAGACTATAGACTAGACTATAGACTAGACTATAGACTAGACTATAGACTAGACTATAGACTAGACTATAGACTAGACTATAGACTAGACTATAGACTAGACTATAGACTAGACTATAGACTAGACTATAGACTAGACTATAGACTAGACTATAGACTAGACTATAGAGAGACTATAGACTAGACTATAGACTAGACTATAGACTAGACTATAGACTAGACTATAGACTAGACTATAGACTAGACTATAGACTAGACTATAGACTAGACTATAGACTAGACTATAGACTAGACTATAGACTAGACTATAGACTAGACTATAGACTAGACTATAGACTAGACTATAGACTAGACTATAGACTAGACTATAGACTAGACTATAGACTAGACTATAGACTAGACTATAGACTAGACTATAGACTAGACTATAGACTAGACTATAGACTAGACTATAGACTAGACTATAGACTAGACTATAGACTAGACTATAGACTAGACTATAGACTAGACTATAGACTAGACTATAGACTAGACTATAGACTAGACTATAGACTAGACTAGACTATAGACTAGACTATAGACTAGACTATAGACTAGACTATAGACTAGACTATAGACTAGACTATAGACTAGACTATAGACTAGACTATAGACTAGACTATAGACTAGACTATAGACTAGACTATAGACTAGACTATAGACTAGACTATAGACTAGACTATAGACTAGACTATAGACTAGACTATAGACTAGACTATAGACTAGACTATAGACTAGACTATAGACTAGACTATAGACTAGACTATAGACTAGACTATAGACTAGACTAGACTATAGACTAGACTAGACTAGACTATAGACTAGACTATAGACTAGACTAGACTATAGACTAGACTATAGACTAGACTAGACTATAGACTAGACTATAGACTAGAAGACTATAGACTAGACTATAGACTAGACTATAGACTAGACTATAGACTAGACTATAGACTAGACTATAGACTAGACTATAGACTAGACTATAGACTAGACTATAGACTAGACTATAGACTAGACTATAGACTAGACTATAGACTAGACTAGACTAGACTATAGACTAGACTATAGACTAGACTATAGACTAGACTATAGACTAGACTATAGACTAGACTATAGACTAGACTATAGACTAGACTATAGACTAGACTATAGACTAGACTAAGACTAGACTATAGACTAGACTATAGACTAGACTATAGACTAGACTATAGACTAGACTATAGACTAGACTATAGACTAGACTATAGACTAGACTATAGACTAGACTATAGACTAGACTATAGACTAGACTATAGACTAGACTATAGACTAGACTATAGACTAGACTAAGACTAGACTATAGACTAGACTATAGACTAGACTATAGACTAGACTATAGACTAGACTATAGACTAGACTATAGACTAGACTATAGACTAGACTATAGACTAGACTATAGACTAGACTATAGACTAGACTATAGACTAGACTATAGACTAGACTATAGACTAGACTATAGACTAGACTATAGACTAGACTATAGACTAGACTATAGACTAGACTATAGACTAGACTATAGACTAGACTATAGACTAGACTAGTAGACCTAGACTATAGACTAGACTATAGACTAGACTATAGACTAGACTATAGACTACTAGACTATAGACTAGACTATAGACTAGACTATAGACTAGACTATAGACCTAGACCTATAGACTAGACTATAGACTAGACTATAGACTAGACTATAGACTAGACTATAGACTAGACTATAGACTAGACTATAGACTAGACTATAGACTAGACTATAGACTAGACTATAGACTAGACTATAGACTAGACTATAGACTAGACTATAGACTAGACTATAGACTAGACTATAGACTAGACTAAGACTAGACTATAGACTAGACTATAGACTAGACTATAGACTAGACTATAGACTAGACTATAGACTAGACTATAGACTAGACTATAGACTAGACTATAGACTAGACTATAGACTAGACTATAGACTAGCTATAGACTAGACTATAGACTAACTTATAGACTAGACTATAGAACTTAGACTATAGACTAGACTATAGACTAGACTATAGACTAGACTATAGACTATAGACTAGACTATAGACTAGACTATAGACTAGACTATAGACTAGACTATAGACTAGACTATAGACTAGACTATAGACTAGACTATAGACTAGACTATAGACTAGACTATAGACTAGACTATAGACTAGACTATAGACTAGACTATAGACTAGACTATAGACTAGACTATAGACTAGACTATAGACTAGACTATAGACTAGACTATAGACTAGACTATAGACTAGACTATAGACTAGACTATAGACTAGACTATAGACTAGACTATAGACTAGACTATAGACTAGACTATAGACTAGACTATAGACTAGACTATAGACTAGACTATAGGCTAGACTATAGACTAGACTATAGACTAGACATAGACTATAGACTAGACTATAGACTAGACTATAGACTAGACTATAGACTAGACTATAGACTAGACTATAGACTAGACTATAGACTAGACTATAGACTAGACTATAGACTAGACTATAGACTAGACTATAGACTAGACTATAGACTAGACTATAGACTAGACTATAGACTAGACTATAGACTAGACTATAGACTAGACTATAGACTAGACTATAGACTAGACTATAGACTAGACTATAGACTAGACTATAGACTAGACTATAGACTAGACTATAGACTAGACTATAGACTAGACTATAGACTAGACTATAGACTAGACTATAGACTAGACTATAGACTAGACTATAGACTAGACTATAGACTAGACTATAGACTAGACTATAGACTAGACTATAGACTAGACTATAGACTAGACTATAGACTAGACTATAGACTAGACTATAGACTAGACTATAGACTAGACTATAGACTAGACTATAGACTAGACTATAGACTAGACTATAGACTAGACTATAGACTAGACTATAGACTAGACTATAGACTAGACTATAGACTAGACTATAGACTAGACTATAGACTAGACTATAGACTAGACTAGACTAGACTATAGACTAGACTATAGACTAGACTATAGACTAGACTATAGACTAGATTATAGACTAGACTATAGACTAGACTATAGACTAGACTATAGACTAGATTATAGACTAGACTATAGACTAGACTATAGACTAGACTATAGACTAGACTATAGACTAGACTATAGACTAGACTATAGACTAGACTATAGACTAGACTATAGACTAGACTATAGACTAGACTATAGACTAGACTATAGACTAGACTATAGACTAGACTATAGACTAGACTATAGACTAGACTATAGACTAGACTATAGACTAGACTATAGACTAGACTATAGACTAGACTATAGACTAGACTATAGACTAGACTATAGACTAGACTATAGACTAGACTATAGACTAGACTATAGACTAGACTATAGACTAGACTATAGACTAGACTATAGACTAGACTATAGACTAGACTATAGACTCGACTATAGACTAGACTATAGACTAGACTATAGACTAGACTATAGACTAGACTATAGACTTGACTATAGACTAGACTATAGACTAGACTATAGACTAGACTATAGACTAGACTATAGACTAGACTATAGACTAGACTATAGACTAGACTATAGACTAGACTATAGACTAGACTATAGACTAGACTATAGACTAGACTATAGACTAGACTATAGACTAGACTATAGACTAGACTATAGACTAGACTATAGACTAGACTATAGACTAGACTATAGACTAGACTATAGACTAGACTATAGACTAGACTATAGACTAGACTATAGACTAGACTATAGACTAGACTATAGACTAGACTATAGACTAGACTATAGACTAGACTATAGACTAGACTATAGACTAGACTATAGACTAGACTATAGACTAGACTATAGACTAGACTATAGACTAGACTATAGACTAGACTATAGACTAGACTATAGACTAGACTATAGACTAGACTATAGACTAGACTATAGACTAGACTATAGACTAGACTATAGACTAGACTATAGACTAGACTATAGACTAGACTATAGACTAGACTATAGACTAGACTATAGACTAGACTATAGACTAGACTATAGACAAAAGGTTCAGATCCTAAACTAAAAACTATTAAAAATATTTCTAGTTTTTAAATTAAATCTGACAATTTTCTCATAATTTTTAAAATTCCAATTATGTATAATTTTAGCTATGATTTCAAACTAAAGCAAAAAACACGCATTTTATTTGCCAGTAGTTGTCCAAAAAACAATATTCAGTTGGACAAATATTTTTAAATTTATAAAATGCCACGAGATATCAAACACATGTTTATGCTTAAATAAACAAAATTATAAAAAATAAAAAAAGAACAGAAATCATTTCATAGACAAAGTAATTAAAATCTAAATAAAAACGAAACAAAATAAGAGTAATATGTAAAATATAATTAAAAATTTGTTAAAAATGAATTTCGTTTAAAAGAATAGTGGGTTGATGAATGATTTGAATTGAAACAACAAATGACATAAGAACATAAAAGAGCTTAAAGCGTAAACTCGATAAGCCATAAGGTTTAAAAACTATGTTTAGTTAACAATATAAAACCATTTTATAAAAAGCTATATTTTAGTGAAAATTCCACAAATATTTTTCCAAGAATTCGCCTAAATTATAAAAAAATTATGTTTTAAAACCAACAGTAAGGTATAAAACTGACACAATGAAATAAATCCTAATAGTAGTTAGTACAATACATAGTACAACCAACAATCACCTGCTTCAATTACACTATAGCTGGGTGTTTGCCGGTAACGGGTACTAAACCAACTTACCGTCAAAATATATTATTATTTTATATTTGTTTCTCTTGTGAATAATATTAATGCTAAAACTAAATGCTAAATGTATTCATATTATACTTATAGTTAAATGCTTTTGCTTGCTACTTTTTAAAAATAATAATCATCATCATCCATCCATCCATCCAACTACACCACAATTAGTGTACTTGTGTACATTTTAGTGTTAAATTGTGAGTTAAGTACCTACAAAAATATATTTATTATAGCAGCAGCAAAAGTACGTCGTTGGTCGTCCGTCGTTCACACATGCCAACAAAGAGTAAAAAAAAACACGGCAGCAAAAGCTTCTTTCCAGTCTGATTCATTCATAAGTTTTTTGTGCATAATGAAAAAATAAGTGAAAAAAGAATTAAATATAAAAAAATTAGCTAAAGTGGCCAACACGAGACACAGTGGGTAGTGAAGATAGAAAATTTGAAAATTTGACGTCTGCTATCAAATCACATGCACAGATCGTTTCGAATCGTAAAGTTCTGTGATATTCTAAAGAACCTTTTTATTAAATGCTGTAACGGCTCTTAGACTTAAAATGTTGTTCATGGCTATATCTTACAAAAAAAATGGGCACTTATTTGGGTTAGATCTATATCTAGATCTAGATTTGTTTAATTTCTGCACGGAGAGAAATCCTAAAATTAATTATCATTTAGATCAACTATCGGCAAAAAGATATGTGAAGAGCTTTCTTGCTCCCTAAAATTCACCAATCCAATAAGACGGCTCAATAATTTATTATTTTCAACTTGCATGTATTCATAAAGATCGGCCCAAGATTCCGTATGTGTATATAAAATACGGGGTTCACACTTAAAGAGTCGCTTATGGCCAAAAACCAAAACCATTAGTCACCAATTTGATGCTATTTCAGATCAAAACTATAAAACTACTGTCTACACTGAAGCCTAGAATAGAGTTTGGCGAGTTTACTCTATTAAGACTTTTGAGTCAGTTAATTTCCTTTAAAGTAAATTTCACCCCAGGGACGTTAACATTTTAAAAGTTTTGGAATCAATTTCAAATATTAAAACATTTATTTATTCAATCCCACTGTTCTCCCACTGATTGTGGCACATTCTTTAACAAATATTTGACAAGATAAATAAAATTCAGTGTATAATTCATATCAAAATCTGTAAGTCCCTACTTAATTCGTTACAGCTCTCAGCACATTTATTTCCAAAATTTTATGTATTTCAAAAATGTAGTATTTACATTTTTATGATTTTTTTTTCTAAAAAAATGTTTGCTTTTCATTGCTAAACGGTTGAATTGCAATTTTATATGTGTAATTTTTAAATTCAGGGTAAAATTGCAATGTTTAAGCTTTAAAAACGCATTTTATTTTTGTAGTTTTATGGTCGTTTCAAGTGTTTTTTGTTTCTGAATATTTTGTTTTTCTTTAAAGTTGTAAATGTTTAAGAAACAACATACAATTGTAAATAGTTTTTTTTTCTAACAAATGAATACATTTTTAATGCGTGTGCTTTTTGTAAAGGGGGGAAGTATATCTCAGAATCCATTAGTATTGGTATTCACGATTGACAATTATGGAGTACTCCAGCAAATTGTATTTCTGTTTCTTTTTGTTAACAATGTTCTAACTTTAACTAGACTTAAGTCTATAGTCTAGTCTATAGTCTAGTCTATAGTCTAGTCTATAGTCTAGTCTATAGTCTAGTCTATAGTCTATAGTCTAGTCTATAGTCTAGTCTATAGTCTAGTCTATAGTCTAGTCTAGTCTAGTCTAGTCTAGTCTATAGTCTAGTCTATAGTCTAGTCTATAGTCTAGTCTATAGTCTAGTCTATAGTCTAGTCTATAGTCTAGTCTATAGTCTAGTCTATAGTCTAGTCTATAGTCTAGTCTATTAGTCTAGTCTATAGTCTAGTCTATAGTCTAGTCTATAGTCTAGTCTATAGTCTAGTCTATAGTCTAGTCTAGTCTAGTCTATAGTCTAGTCTATAGTCTAGTCTATAGTCTAGTCTATAGTCTAGTCTATAGTCTAGTCTATAGTCTAGTCTATAGTCTAGTCTATAGTCTAGTCTATAGTCTAGTCTATAGTCTAGTCTATAGTCTAGTCTATAGTCTAGTCTATAGTCTAGTCTATAGTCTAGTCTATAGTCTAGTCTATAGTCTAGTCTATAGTCTAGTCTATAGTCTAGTCTATAGTCTAGTCTATAGTCTAGTCTATAGTCTAGTCTATAGTCTAGTCTATAGTCTAGTCTATAGTCTAGTCTATAGTCTAGTCTATAGTCTAGTCTATAGTCTAGTCTATAGTCTAGTCTATAGTCTAGTCTATAGTCTAGTCTATAGTCTAGTCTATAGTCTAGTCTATAGTCTAGTCTATAGTTCTAGTCTATAGTCTAGTCTATAGTCTAGTCTATAGTCTAGCTATAGTCTAGTCTATTAGTCTAGTCTATAGTCTAGTCTATAGTCTAGTCTATAGTCTAGTCTATAGTTAGTCTATAGTCTAGTCTATAGTCTAGTCTATAGTCTAGTCTATAGTCTAGTCTATAGTCTAGTCTATAGTCTAGTCTATAGTCTAGTCTATAGTCTAGTCTATAGTCTAGTCTATAGTCTAGTCTATAGTCTAGTCTATAGTCTAGTCTATAGTCTAGTCTAGTCTATAGTCTAGTCTATAGTCTAGTCTATAGTCTAGTCTAGTCTATAGTCTAGTCTATAGTCTAGTCTATAGTCTAGTCTATAGTCTAGTCTATAGTCTAGTCTATAGTCTAGTCTATAGTCTTGTCATATAGTCTAGTCTATAGTCTAGTCTATAGTCTAGTCAATAGTCTAGTCAATAGTCTAGTCTATAGTCTAGTCTATAGTCTAGTCTATAGTCTAGTCTATAGTCTAGTCTATAGTCTAGTCTATAGTCTAGTCTATAGTCTAGTCTATAGTCTAGTCTATAGTCTAGTCTATAGTCTTTTTAATCAAAAAATTATTTCTGTTTCGTTACTTTTCCAACTTCCCCTCTATTACGAATACGTGTATATAAAAAATGAAAAGAAAAAACAACATTCATCCAAAATAAGATGTTGGCCATAATCTTAGAGAATGCAACAGCGATTAGTCAGAAACCTGTTGGGGTTTTTATTTATTTAATGTATTTTTACGGTTACAAATGAAATAAAAAAAGCCAACAACCAGCCCCAGTCAGTCATTTACTTTTATTTCTAATACCAAGTGTACCTACCAACAACTGCAAATAAATAGACGTTTGTATGTTTATGTGTATAAGTACATTTGTATGTATGTACATCTTCAAAAAGATTTGTACGTCGAATACAGCAGTGCAATTGTTTTGTGAGTAAGTTGGTTGTTTGGCTGGCTGGTTGGTTGGTTGCATATTTATACTTGACTCGGTATTTCTTTACTTGATGTCAGGGTATTGTGGTTTAAAAGCATTTCTTCTTCATGGCTCTAACACTAAAATAACTATAAAAAACTCATGAAATCCATAAATATTGTATATCAACAAAAATGAAATATACTCGTACAAACACACACACTCGTATAATAATTTTATTAGAAAACGTAGTCGTACGAAGGTATTTCTTTATTCTACCTTTTGAAAATATTTTGTTGTCTATTAAACAGAAATATGATTAAAGAGTTAACACGAAAACGTTTTTATTTATGCAGTCAATTTGGAGTACTGATCTACTACCGACACTAACGATTCAAAAATTAACACTGGCTAATGAATTTTCTATAATAATCGCTGAAGAGAGATAGGATTGTCCAATACTTCCTTACGTTTTTGCACCTCAAAAGGTTGTCTAGTTATAATTAGACTCAAAGAAACATGATCGCAATGGCTGCACATAACTGGTTAGAAATAACGACGTCTCGAGCACTGACTGGAAAACTTTCTATGATAAGCTTGATCTATTAGTCACTATCAGACTATTCAATCGTATCATTAAATCTTGAGAAATTGATCAGACGTGAATTGCTCTTAGACTCAAAAGGACTGACTGATAACATATTCATATTGGTCATTTGACAAAGCAACAAGTTAATGATTGTTTTTCGGGACCTTACGATCATTTTCTAAACTCTCTAAAAAAAAGTGCCAAAGTACTAATGGGTTCTCAAGGTGCACAAAATTGTTCCAGATTTGGAAAACTAATAATTTTGCCATAAAAAAGGAGTTAATTAGACTACAGTATAATGAAATTTAAAATGAACTAACACATTTACAGTTCGATTTCCATGAGGCGGACATCTGAAGATTTTAAAATCTTAAAAAGATTTGGTTCGGATATGACCCAGAAGAACAACCTTATTTATACCCTTATCATTATGACAAAGGTTATCAAAAGAGTCACTTTTTGAAAATCTCCTTAATTTAATTCTAATAAACTTAAATGAATGAATATTTGATAAAACTTATAAACCTTCTGTTACCCATTCTCCTTCAACCCGAGTCACTGACATCATGGCCACAGCAACTGAAAATGGAAGATGTCTCTATATACATATGTACATCATACCAAGGAAAACACAACCAGCATGAACTTAATTTAAATAAAAGAAGAAACAAACTAACCTAAATGAAACTCTAGAGAGAATTAAAAAATTTATAAACCCAGAAAACTTAGCACACAGACAATTACCCACATAGGCCACAACAAATTTAAGGTTTTATTTGGAAAGAAATTGTTGCTGTTTTTGTAGTTGTTGTGAATGTGTAACCGAATACCCTTAACACTGGCATAATCCGGCACTCTATCCTATTCATAAATTAACAGGTAACATTTTATACAACAAAAGCACACTCACAAACTGAGAAACAAACACTTTGAAAAAAAAAGACAACATGTAGCAATTTAAGCTCCTTTTTTAAGGAAATACAAAAGGGGGAAATTTGTCAAGAAATTGGTATCTTTTTCTGGTACCATTTTAAACTGGAAATTAACAGTTTACATAAACATAATCATGCCTAATAGTTTTATCTCTGCTAGAATAAATTTATGTCAAAGAGACAGATTTCTTTTATTTAAATTACAAGTAGTAGTTCCAGTATATATCCCCAGTAAACAGTAGAGTAACTAGTTTCATTTCACTTCTTTTTCCATTTAGAATAAACATAAATCAAATAAATATTTGCAAAAGGAAACCAGATATTTATTTCATTAACCGTAAGTCGAGAATTAAGTACTAATGTGTGCTCTCGAAAGAAATTTAGGTACTTTAAGTAAGAAAAAAGTACTAATTTCTAGTTTTCTAGTTTCATCTCTCAAATCAAATGTTCAATTCCGTATTGCGAATACGATTAGATGATATCAGTCTGTCTGCAAAATCGATTGATAAATAACGAAGATAGGAGCATAATTACCGTAAATTTTGAATAAAACTCGAATTCAATTGAAGAAAAAGTACTTATTTTTAGCACCATAACTCTAGATAAAAGTATAAAAAAATAAAAAGTACTAATTTTAATAATATAACATAACATTGATTTTAAAACAAATCTTTAATTTAATAAAAACCTTTATAACCTTAAAAGTACCTTAAATTCAATGATACTTTTCCTAAAAAGGTACTTTTTCAAAAAGATTATTTCTGTTAAATTCAAATTGAAAAAAAAAATCATGAAAATAACTTATGGAATATTTAAATAAATAAAATCTTCAAATAAAACCATGTATAACAGTTTTTTCTATGGAAATATTTATGTATAACACATTTTTCCTATAGTGAAATTAATGTATAACAGTTTTTTCTGTAAAAACTAGAGCATAACAGTTTTTTATAGACAATTTTTGCGTATAACACATTTGCCTAAAGAAAATTTGGGTATAACAGTTTTTTTATAGAAAAATTTATGTATAACAGTTTTTTTCTATAAGAAAATGTATGTATAACAGTTTTTTCTGTAAAAAATAGAGCATTAAATTTTTTTATAGACAAAATAGTGTATAACAGCTTTTTTTAAAGAAAAATTTGTGTATAACACTTTTTTTCTATAGAAAAATTTCTGTATAACACTTTTTTCTATAGAAAAATTTCTGTATAACACTTTTTTCTTCAGAAAAATTTGCGTATATTGTTTTTTTTTTTTTAAAGAAAAAATTGTTTATAACAGTTTTATCTATAAAAAAAATTGTTTAACCGGCATTTCTATAGAAATATTTGGGTATAACAGTTTTTCCTATAAAAAAAATTAAGTATAACAGTTTTTTTATAGAAAAATATATGTATGACAGATTTTCCTATAAAAAAAAATTAGTATAACAGTTTTTTTATAGAAAAATATATGTATTACAGTTAAAATTTAGAGCATTAAATTTGTTATATTTTTTATATTGTGTATAACACTGTTTTCTAAAGAAAAAAAATTCTGTATAACAGTTTTCTTTAAAAAAAATTGTTTATAACTGTTTTTTCCATTGAAAAAATTCTGTATAATAAATTTTTCTATAGAAATATTTATTTTTTTTCTATAAAAAGTTTGAGTATAACAGTTTTTTATATTGAAAAATGTTAATATAACAGTTGTTGGTACTTTTGCCTGAAAAAAGGTACTTTTTCCCAAAAAGTTTATCTCTATTAAAACCAAATAGAAAAAAATCATGAAAAATACTAATGGAATCTTCAAATAAACAAAACGTAACGAAGAAACATGACAAAATAAACAACAAAAAATACAGTGGCAAACGGTTGAAGGGACGGACAGATAAAAAAGAAACACACACAAAAAAAGTACGTAAGAAACATGATACAATATTCAAGCAAATAACACGAACAATTTTATGGCCAAGTTTTCATTTTGGTACGAGAAACTTTATACCACATTTATATACAATTTTGTTTTTTTTTTATATTTATTTTTGTGTTTATTTATTCATTTTTTTGGTTCTATCTGTTTTACTCATGGTTTTTTTTTCCAATTTTTACATTAAAAGACTAAACACGAAAAGTGTTTTGAGAAAATATGTATGTTTTTAAATGCTAACAGAATAGTTTACAAAAATTTACTTTAGCAAATTATTACAAATATTTAGAATTTTTCTATAATTTTTGCAGAAATTTCTTTTTAAATTATATTTTCTCATAAAGATCTTGTTATTTATGCAATTTTGTCTGCAAGTAGGAAAAAAAAACACACTAGCAGCCACAAATAAAGTACTTTACTGATTAAAAGCCACAAACTATCTTAGAAAATTTTTTCCTAATTTTTTTTTTTTTCGTTCATAAAATAAAAATAAAGAAATTCTTCATTTAATTGCGGTTAATTGTTATAAATTATACTTTTTTTCATATTATTAAATACATAAAGATGATGACTAAACTTCATCGACGATGTTGATGAAGTTGATTATTATGAAAACAAAAGGGTTTATTTTAGAGGGGAAAGTAAAAATATAAACTGTTGAATTTCATTATAAATGTAGTTAAAAAAATTGTATAACAGTTTCTTTCCAAAATAAAAAATTGCATTTAAACACATTTTTATGAAAAATTTGTGTATAACAGTTTTTTCTCTAGAAAAATTTTGTGTATAACAGTTTTTTACAAAAAAAAAATTATTATAACAGTTTATTCTATACAAAAATTCGTCTATAACAGTTTTTTTATAGAAAAATTTATGTATAACAGTTTTACCAATAAAATCCTTTCTGTTTAACTGTGTATAACAGTTTTTCTGTAGAAAAATTTGTGTATAACAGTTTTTTATAGAACAATTTATGTATAACAGTTTTACCAAACTGTTTAACTGTGTATAACAGTTTTACCAAACTGTTATAACAGTTTTCTGTAGAAAAATTTGTATATAACAGTTTTTTCTATAGAAAAATTTATGTATAACAGTTTTTTCTATAGCAAAATTTGTGTATAACAGTTTTTTTCTATAGAAAAATTTTGTGTATAACTGTTTTTTATAGAAAAATTAATGTACAACAGTTTTACCAATAAAATTCTATCTGTTCAACTGTGTATAACAGTTTTTCTGTAGAAAAATTTGTGTATAACAGTTTTTTCTGTAGAAAAATTTTTGTATAACAGCTTTTTCTATAGCAAAATTTGTGTATAACAGTTTTTTCTATAAAAAATGTATGTATAACAGTTTTTTCTATAGCAAAATTTGTGTATAACAGTTTTTATATAGAAAAATTTATGTATTACAGTTTTACCAATGAAATCCTTTCTGTACAAACAATTTTTATATAACAGTTTCAATAAAAACCTTTTTGTATAACAGTTTCTCCTATAGAAAACTTTGTATATAAACAGTTTATTCTACAGAAAATTTTAGTGTAACAGTTTTTCCAATAAAAACCCTTTCTGTATAGAAAAATTTCAACAGTTTTTTCTATAGACAAATTTTGTTATATAACAGTTTTTTCTATAGAAAAATGTATAACAGTTTTTCCTAAAAAATCTATTGTATAAATTTTTTCCTATAAAAAACTTTGTAAGTAACAGTTTTTTTCTATAGATAATTTGTGTATAAGAGTGGAAAAACATTTTTTTATAGAAAAATGTGTGTATAACAGCTTCTTCTATAACAAATTCTATGTATAATAGTTGTTTCTTTAAAAAATTTCGTAAATAACAATATTTTTCATAATTCTGTCTTTTAAAAATTTCTTTTTAATTACGTCGCCTTGTAAATTACATAAAAATATACAGTTTGTAAATTTGCAATTAGTATGTAATTTTAGTTCCAAAAACTAAATTACACAAACTCAATGCAATTAGTAAAAATATAATAAAAAAGGAACAAAGCAAAAAAAAAAAACACAAAAGACCAATAGACAAACCTCAAAAATTTGTGAGTCAGTTTTAGAATATATATTTACAAACACATTCATTTATCCAACCATCCCATCCCATCCATCAGTTAATTTACAGACACAACATCAAAAAATAAACTAAAAATCATTTCACTTAAAATGACAGTAGTCAGAGAGAGTTCTGAATCGTTTGCCTGTCTCTGCCTCTTGGTATAACCGATTATTTTGAATGTCAATTTTGTGTCTTCCTGACTACAGGTTGTACAATGAAAACAAAAAAAAAATGTATGTAAAAATATCTGTTTGTTTGTAAAATAATATTTTGCTTGGTATATTTTGTTCTGTTTTTTTTTTTTTTTGCTTACCATGCAATTATATCTAATTACTTTTACACACTCTATAGGTTTAGTGACAAACATCAGCTGATGAATGGAAATAATAATAAAAAGAACAAAAACAACGTCAAACTATCTTTATTAGAGACATGTTCCTAGCAGCAAAAAGAAAACACACCCTGAAGGATATTTTTTTGCATACAAATGTATATTCTCATTGTTGTTCCGTTGTTCTCTTATATTTAGCTAAAAACTAAGATATTTTATAACATTCTACCTTCTAACTAGAAATTATATTACAACAATGGAAATTACTTAATTCGAATTAAATGGTTTTTAAATTAGTAAATTTAAAAAAAAAATCACAGAAACTATATTGTAATTAGAAGGTTTTTCTGTGAACTGTTAATGTATCTAATGAGCTAAAATTGAGCAAAAAAAAACGGTAAAGAATATGTATAACAATTATTTCTATGAGAAATTCGGCGTATAGAAATATAAATCATAGCAAAATTTGTGCATAACTGTTTTTTTCTCTAGAAAAAATTATGTATAACCGTTTTTCTGTAGAGAAATTATTTTAAAACACTTTTTGCTGTAGAAAAATTTATATATAACAGTTTGGTATAATAGTTTTTTTTTTTTCATAGAAAAATTTGTTTATACAGTTTTTTTATATGTTTTTCTATAGAAAAATTTCAGTATAACAGTTTTTTCTTTGAAAAAGTTTATGCATAAAAGTATTTCTATTGACATGTTTGAGTATAACAGTTTTTTCAATAGATACGTTTGGATATAACAGTATTTTCTTTCGAAAAATTTGTGTATAACAGTTTCTTTTATAAAAAATTTAGGTATAACAGTTTCTTCTATAAAAAATTTAAGTATAACAGTTTTCCTATAAAACAATTTGTTTATAAAACTTTTTTCTCTAGAACAAATAAATGTATAAGAATTTATCAATAGTTTTTTCTTAGAAAAATTTTTGTATAACAGTTTTCCCATAGAAAAATTTGTTTATAACAGTTTTACTGTAGAAAATTTTGCGTATAACCATTTTCTATAAATTTGTTTATAATACTTTTTTCTTTAGGAAAATGTCTGTTTAGCAGTTTTTGCTATAGAAAAAAAAAATTTTTAAATTTATTTATAAAAGATTTTTTATAGACATCTTTGTGTATAACAGTTTTTTATAGAAAAAATTTGTGTATAACAGTTTTCCAACAGAAAATTTTTTTATAACAACTTTTCTGTAAAAAAAACTTTGCTTATGACTATTTTTATATATAAAAATTAGTTTACAACATTTTTTTTCTCTTGAAAAAATTAATGTATAAGAGTTTGTCTATAGGAAAATTTGAGTGTAATAGTTTTTCTATAGAAAAATTTGTGTATAACAGTTTTTTCTTTAGAAAAGTTTATGTATAAAACAGTTTTAGTTTAACAGTTTTTTTTCTATAGATATGTTTGGGTATAAGAGTATTTTCTTTAGACAAATTTGTGTATAACAGTTTTTTCTATAAAAAAAATTTAATTATAACAGTTTTCCTATAAAAAAAATTGTTTAGAAAACATTTTCTCTTGAAAAAATAAATGTGTAAGAGTTTTTTTATAGGAAAATTTCTGTATAGCAGTTTTTTCTATACACATCTTTGTGCATAACAGTTTTTCTCTTTAGAAAATTTTATGTATAAAAGTTTTTCTATAGACATCTTTGTGTATAACAGTTTTTTATAGACAAAATTTGTGTATAACAGTTTTTCAATAGAAAATTTTTGTATAACAGCTTTTTTGTGGAAAACTATGCTTATAACTATTTTTCTATAGAAAAATTTGTTTATAACAATTTTTTCTCTTGAAAAAAGAAATGTATAAGAGTTTTTCTATAGGAAAATTTGTGTGTAAAAGTTTTTCTATAGAAAAATTTGTGTGTAATAGTTTTTCGATAGAAAAATTTGTGCATAACAGTTATATCTTTAGAAATCTTTTTGTATAAAAGTTTTTCTATAGACATCTTTGTGTATAACAGTTTTTTCTATAAATAAATTTGTGTATAACAGTATTCCAATAGAAATATTTGTTTATAACAGTTTTTTAGTTGAAATTTTTGCTAATAACCATTCTTCTATAGAAAAAAGTTTTAACACTTTTTTCTCTAGAAAAAATAAGCGTATAAGAGTTTTTCTACAGGAAAATTTATGTATACCAGTTTTTTCTATAGAAAAGTGTATGTATAACAGATTTTTCTTTAGAAAAGTTTAGGTATGTATAAAAGTATTTTTATAGAATATTTTTTATAACAGTTATGTTCGTGTATAACACTTTTTTCTAAGTAGGTACTTACCTTACACCATTTGACCGTTTCCTATATGGTTATCTGAAAAAATAAGAATAAATCATTTATTAAATTATATAAATTCAATGTTTTTTTGTTTTTTGCAAGATTCATTAAATAAATAAATAAACCTTCTTATTCCCTTTCATTCCCACTGTACTGTAGTTACAAAATCATCATTGATAAAAGAAAACATACAAACTTTCAAATATAGAAAATAATTTACAATTAGTATAAGTGTTTTGAATTAAACTAAAAATAAAAGAATCTTATCAGTTAAACAAAAAAATAAATAAATAAAACAATTGAAATTGCAGCATATTGCCAGCTAAAAACCTCTTTTTATATGAAAAAATTGTATATATAAAAAATATCTCATCATATATTACTTTGTGTTATAATAAATTTTCAACTAAATAATATAAAAAGTAAATAAATAAATAGCACAAATAAAAAACACTTACAAAATCATACGTAAACGAAATAAAATAAGTCCAAATAAATAATACAAAAAAAAAATTTTTTTAATTGTAGTTTATTTTTGATGTATTTGGAAATTCCATTAAAATTGGGGGCGTTTGAGATTAGAACCTGAACAACTACAACAAATATAGAAACAAGTTCAAAAACAATCAAATAGCAATAGACACAAATTTGTTACAAGTTTAACTTTCAAGTGTGTCTGCGTGTGTGTGTGTCGATGAAAATTAAATAAAGTCTTTTAATTTTGAAAATTACGAAAGTTAATTAATGTAATTCAATGCAAATGATAATGAATGTATGTTTTGATGTTGTTGTCGTTGTTGTTTTTAAAGTAATTTGGTAAATAAATATATAAACAGTCATTTACATTGTCACAGTGGTGTGGTTAACTAATATTTCTGAAAAGAAAAAAATTTTGACGATTAAAAAAACATTTTTAAATTTTTAACGATGTATAACACTTTTATAAAAAAAACAGTGTATAACAATTTTTTTGTTAAAATGTTTTTGTATAACAATTTTTTCTAGAGACAAATTTTTTTATAACAGTTTTTCTTTTTTAAGTAAAAAATTGTGTATAACAGTTTCTCTACTAAAAAATATATGTATAACAGTTGCTACAATAGAAAAATGGATATTACAGATTTTCTATAGAAAATTTTGTGTATAACAGTTTTTTAATAAAGAAAAGTTTGTGTATAAAAAGTTGTATATAACAGTTTTTAAGAGAAAATGTGTATATTACAGTTTTTTCTATAGAAAACTTTGTGTATAACAGTTTTTTCTCTCGAGAAATTCGTGTATAATATATTTTCTGTGGCAAAATTTGTCAACAACAATTTTTTTATAGAAAAAAATGTATAACAGTTTGTGTATCACAGTTTATTTATATAAAAAAAGATTGTATATAACAGTTTTTTTTTTTTTAATTTGTATAACAGTTACTTTATATAAAAAATACTTCTATTACATTTTTTCTATAGAAAAATGTATAAGAGTTTTTTTACAGAAAACTACATGTATAACAGTTTTTTCTGTTGAAAAATTGTGAATAACAGTTACTCCATAAAAAAGTGAATAACATGAAAGCATTTTCACATAGAAAAATTTGTGTATAATAGTTTTTGCTATAAAAAAATTGTATAACAGTTTTTTATAGAAAAAAATTTAGTATTACAGTTTTTCTTCTATAGAAAAGTCTCTGTTTAACACTTTTATTCATAGCGAAATTTATGTATAACAGTTCTTTTTATAGAAATATTTGGGTGTAACAGTTTTTTCCATAAAAATTTTGTATAAAAGTTTTCTTTACTTTTTAACAGTTTTTTCTATTGAAAAATTAGTTTTTTTCTATAAAAATATTCGTGTATAACAATTTTTTTCTATAGAAAAAATTGTGTATAATAGTTTTTTCTATAAAAGAGTTTGTATAACAGTTATTCATAGAAAAATTTGTGTGTAAAAGTTTTTCCATATAATTTTTTTCTTTAGAATATATTGAGTATAACAGTTTTTCTTAAAAACCGAATTATATAAAATACAGTTTACCATAGAAATCATGGAAAAGAAATAAATATAAAAGTTTCTTTAATAGAAAATTTTATGTAAAATTGATTTTTCTATAGAATGCATTGATTTGAACAGTTTTTTCTTTAAATTTTGTTTATAACACCTTTCTATTAAAAATTAAAATATGTATAACAGTTTTTCCTATATAGAAAATATGAGTATAAATTTTTTATAGAAAATTGAAAGTATAACACTTTTCTCAAAAGGAAGTTTAGTATAACAGTTGTTTTTTCTTTAAATATTATATTTTTTCTTTTAATTGCTATACAAATCTATGCCACTGTGCAACAACATCAAACTCTGATTAGAGAGGGAAGTTTTGTAAAATGTACAAAAAATTGGTATAAAAACAAAACAACTGTAAAAAAAATTGAAAAGTATTTTTTGGGTGTTAAAATTTACCAAAAAAAAAACCTAAAACAGAAAATACTTAACGTGGCATAAAAAAGCATTTGGGAGAGTTATAAAATAATAAAAAAATAAATAACATTACATTGAGTATACAAAGGTATGGTTCGTGATTTTCATACAAAAATAGTAAAATGAAAATACCAACAAAACAAAACACACGTACAAACACTCAATATGACGGGCAATGTAAAAAAAATGAGAGTAAGTACAATTTAAAGCTCAAAATTGCTATTAAAACCATTTTAAAGTGCTCTTTATATGGTTAATAAACAACAAAAATGTGAGGTAGCCCCCCAAAAAATACCAACAAAATAACCTATAAAAATAAAAACAAACAAACTACACACTTAAACATACATACACACACTTCCATCTAATATTAAAGTAAGGCAGCATTCAATTCGCCAAAGTTCAATATGTCTGGCAAGTTTCAATTGAGAAATTGTTTATAGAAAATAATAATCAGAAGGGGAGTAAGAAAATTACAGTTAAAAAATCAAAACAATAAAAGCAACAACAACAATAGCTAACAAACAAATGGGTGGTATGTAGGTATTACAGCAACAACAATATACAACAGGTTCTTGAAGTTTTCTTTAATAAAAATAAAACTGGACTATTTCTTGACTTGCTGACTAGTACGACCATTGAAAATGAGTAATCAAAAGCAAATAAAAACTTGAAATTAAGAAAACAATTTTGTGTGTGTGTAGCTGCTGTTATTTTTTATTAATTTTTTGTTGTTTTTGTTTAATATGTTGCAATTTATTGGTAGTTAAAACTTCTTTTTTTTCAATCAAACAATAAATACAACGTCATTATTCATTGTTAAACAAGAGTAAAGTGATTATTTTAGGTTATTGCTTTGTGTTTACAGTTATTTTGTATCAAATTTTAGTTTTGCTCTAATTTAAAAAATTAGGTAATTGTATGTACGAGTTTTGTTTTAATAAGTCTTTGAACTGTATTAGATATATTTGAGGGTAATGGCCAGAGACTTGGCAATACCCTAGTCTATTGACTAGACTATAGACTATACTATAGACTATACTATAGATAGACTAGACTATAGGCTAGACTATAGACTAGACTATAGACTAGACTATAGGCTAGACTATAGACTAGACTATAGACTAGACTATAGACTAGACGATAGACTAGACTATAGACTAGACTATAGACTAGACTATAGACTAGACTATAGACTAGACTATAGACTAGACTATAGACTAGACTATAGACTACACTATAGACTAGACTATAGACTAGACTATAGACTAGACTATAGACTAGACTAGACTATAGACTAGACTATAGACTAGACTATAGACTAGACTATAGACTAGACTATAGACTAGACTATAGACTAGACTATAGACTAGACTATAGACTAGGCTATAGACTAGGCTATAGACTAGACTATAGACTAGACTATAGACTAGACTATAGACTACACTATAGACTAGACTATAGACTAGACTATAGACTAGATTATAGACTAGACTATAGACTAGACTATAGACTAGACTATAGACTATACTATAGACTATACTATAGACTAGACTATAGACTAGACTATAGACTAGACTATAGACTAGGCTATAGACTAGACTATAGACTAGACTATAGACTAGACTATAGACTAGACTATAGACTAGACTATAGACTAGACTATAGACTAGACTATAGACTAGACTATAGACTAGACTATAGACTATACTATAGACTAGACTATAGACTAGACTATAGACTAGACTATAGACTAGACTATAGACTAGACTATAGACTAGACTATAGACTAGACTATAGACTAGACTATAGACTACACTATAGACTACACTATAGACTAGACTAGACTAGACTATAGACTAGACTATAGACTAGACTATAGACTAGACTATAGATAGACTATAGACTAGACTATAGACTAGACTATAGACTAGACTATAGACTAGACTATAGACTAGACTATAGACTAGACTATAGACTAGACTATAGACTAGACTATAGACTAGACTATAGACTAGACTATAGACTAGACTATAGACTAGACTATAGACTAGACTATAGACTAGACTATAGACTAGACTATAGACTAGACTATAGACTAGACTATAGACTAGACTATAGACTAGACTATAGACTAGACTATAGACTAGACTATAGACTAGACTATAGACTAGACTATAGACTAGACTATAGACTAGACTATAGACTAGACTATAGACTAGACTATAGACTAGACTATAGACTAGACTATAGACTAGACTATAGACTAGACTAGACTATAGACTAGACTATAGACTAGACTATAGACTAGACTATAGACTAGACTATAGACTAGACTATAGACTAGACTATAGACTAGACTATAGACTAGACTATAGACTAGACTATAGACTAGACTATAGACTAGACTATAGACTAGACTATAGACTAGACTATAGACTAGACTAGACTATAGACTAGACTATAGACTAGACTACTAGACTAGACTATAGACTCGAATAGACTGACTATAGGACTAGACTATAGGACTAGACTATAGACTAGACTATAGACTGGGACTATAGACTAGACTATAGACTAGACTGTAGACTAGACTATAGACTTGACTATGTTGATTTATCCCTTTATCGACGATATTTACCAAGTCGTTTAACAGATCATACCTACATATATAGGAAATTTTTATATTAATATAAATTTATTACGATTAAATAAAGACAAAAACTTTGTTGGGTTATATAAGAGTTCAAAGCAAAGAAATCAATATCAATTTTACACCACATTTTTTTCCTCTCAAAAGCCTACATTGGCAACACTTATTGTCTTGTAATTGCAATTTGTTACACTCTTGTGTTTTACTTCTTCAAGTCTTCTTGTTTGTTTTTTTTTTTCTTTTAGTTGGGTTTTTCTTTTGTAACCCTTTGAATTGATGGTATTATTTATCATTTGTTGCAGTTAGATAACAACAACAACCGACACAAATAATGCAATATAATATGCAACAGTATTTCCTGCTTTACAAGATAGATCCATTAATTGAAAAAAATATGAGAAATAAAAAAAATTAAATGAAAATAAAATAGAAGCAAATGACAGCAAATATTAAATCATATAAATGTCCGCAGATACACACAGATATGCAAATACTAATATACACAAAATTATATTTACACTCATTCATACATAATTATAGGGGAGGTCTTCTATAATGGGAAAATTTAATTTGGAACTTAAATGACAGACTGTTACAGGGAGATTGTGAGATATAAAATGCACTGAAAAAAAGTGCAATCTTACTAAATTTTCCATGCCTGATGTGTACTTACAATAATTAACCTGGAATTGTTTATTTGTCGCATGTATTAAATAAATATTTGCTTTTTTCCATATTTCTATTCGATTTATTTATATTATTTTGTTTATCTTAAGAAAAGTTCACAACATTTTTTTTTGTTTATCAATTTGTATTAGTGGAACAAATGAGAGGGAAAAAATAGTTAACATAATAATACGTGTATTGTTTTTATTTAGATAATGAAATAAAAAAACTGGTTTAAAAATTTAAATATTATTTATTTGAGACAAAACAATCTCTATTATGTATATTTCATTTATATTATGTACTACTATTTCCCATTGTTTATTCGGACAGCATGTTGTTTAAAAAATGTATCTGTAATATCTTGCAATCTCGTGGTGATAAAACAGTGGGACAATGATAAGATAATAAAGGCCTTATTCGTATTAAAAAAAGTGCAAGTCGTTAGTTGGAACTAAGTAACTAACTAACTAACTAACTAACTAACTAACTAACTAACTAACTAACTAACTAACTAACTAACTAACTAACTAACTAACTAACTAAACTAACTAACTAACTAACTAACTAACTAACTAACTAACTAACTAACTAACTAACTAACTAACTAACTAACTAACTAACTAACTAACTAACTAACTAACTAACTAACTAACTAACTAACTAACTAACTAACTAACTAACTAACTAACTAACTAACTAACTAACTAACTAACTAACTAACTAACTAACTAACTAACTAACTAACTAACTAACTAACTAACTAACTAACTAACTAACTAACTAACTAACTAACTAACTAACTAACTAACTAACTAACTAACTAACTAACTAACTAACTAACTAACTAACTAACTAACTAACTAACTAACTAACTAACTAACTAACTAACTAACTAACTAACTAACTAACTAACTAACTAACTAACTAACTAACTAACTAACTAACTAACTAACTAACTAACTAACTAACTAACTAACTAACTAACTAACTAACTAACTAACTAACTAACTAACTAACTAACTAACTAACTAACTAACTAACTAACTAACTAACTAACTAACTAACTAACTAAACTAACTAACTAACTACTAACTAACTAACTAACTAACTAACTAACTAACTAACTAACTACTAACTAACTAACTAACTAACTAACTAACTAACTACTACTAACTAACTACTAACTACCTAACTAACTAACTAACTAACTAACTAACTAACTA